>NW_008338715.1:12770784-12782023 GCF_000622305.1 Nannospalax galili | reverse complement strand
AGGCGGACTAGATCCACCAGAAGGGCAAGTAGTGGGGGTTGGCTGGGGTGCTGACAACACAGCAGACAGTAGCAGGGATATCAGAGAATAAAGGCTCTACAGAGTACAAGTGGGGGGAGGGAGGCTATGGGAGGGTGCTATCTGGGAAGTGGGTGTAAAAATAAATAAATAAATAAATAAATAAATAAATAAATAGATGGATTTTTTAATCTTTTGTTTCTTGAAATAGGGTCTACCTATGAACCTATACTAGTAGGAAATCTATACTTAGCCTCCAACTCTTGATCTTTCTGTCTCAGCCTACCAAGTATTGGATTTACAGGCATGCACCACCACACCCAGTTCATAGTTAAGGTGGGTTTCTTTGTAGGGGGGGGGGTTGGTCTTTTTCAAACAGGGTCTCTTTGTAGACCCAGCTGGCCTGGATCTAGAGATGAGCTTGATCAGGATGACCTTGAACTCATAGAGATCCACTTGCTTCTGCCTCCCAAGTGCTGGGACTACAGGCATGTGCCATCACACTCGGCCATAGTTAAGTTTTGAATGAATAAAAATAGCCTTTTACCTTGAGCTCTGGATAGTCTCTAGAAAAAGTTTCAATGAGTTTTTCTTCCTTCTAGGCATCTAACAGTGACTCCACTGATCTCCAGTTTTGCTAATCATATACCCTAGAGTACATAGCATTCTTTTAAATAATGATTCTCAAAGATGATCCATGTCTCTGACACACTTTCAGCAAAGTCAAAAGTATTTTGATAAAATTAAAGTTTTGTTGCTGTGCTGTACTCATACAAAAAATCAACAAATTTTAAGAAATGAATTATATTTGATGAGAAAGCATAAAAATTTACATCACGTTAATTAGTAGAGGTGATAAATATTACCATTGAAATCTACCCAATGACCTTCTAGACATACACAGGTGCCAAGGATCCGAGTGCAACCAACCATGACTAGTAGTAATCAGATACTACAGATAAAAGACGCATGTGCCAACATCTCAGCATTATTAACAAAAACAACGAGTCTTTCTGTAAGAAACAGTATATTTTAAAATGAAATGGAGCTCTTTTTTAAAGATTAAAAACTCAACTCATTCAATTTTTCATCTTGCAGGGCTTATACTGAGTTCAATAGTGTATAACTGTATTAATTCAACAGCGAACCTAAAAATTTTATAGCCACTTTTGAAAGAGATGTATCTTTGCTCTGGAAACTGTTATTGAGTATGTTAAAGCTGTAATGAAATGCTTCTTCTAAAAAAAAATTATGTGGGTCAAAAGTATTGATGCCTCGGCACCAGTCAGGACAGTGGCACCAAATTACACAAATAGCTTCACTTCGGAATGCCATGATGAGGCTTTAAATGCTATTTATTTTATCAAATTTCAACTCTTAAGAAAACCAGAAGGGAGGAAGATAGTAGATTTGAAGAATCCTTTGTTTGTACTAATCTAGAAAGAGGTAACAGGAAAGATAAAAAGCATAAGAAGGTATAGGAAGATGGCTCAGTGGGTAAAGCACTTGCTGTGCAAGGAGGACCTGAGTTTGAATCCCCAGAACCTACATGTATTTGTCACTTTTCTATTGTTGTGATGGAAACACCATGACCAGGGGAACTTACAAAAAGAAGAGTTTATTTAGCTTATAGTTCCAAAGGGGCAAGAGTCCACCATGGCAGGGAGGCATTGTGGCAGAGGTGGCTGGAGTATGAGTGGAAGCAGAGGCTCATATCTTTAAGCATGCACAGGAAGCAGAGAGCGACTGGAGATCCAGCAAAGCTTAAGAAACCTCTAAGCCCACCCCAATGATATGCTTCCTCCAGTAAGGTAATACCTTCTAAGACCTCCCAAAACAGCTCCACCAACTGGGGACAAAATGTCCAAATACTTGAAACCTATGGGGGACATTTTCATTCAAACCACCATACTACATAAAGCCAAATACAGTAATATGCACCTGTAATGTCAGTGCTCCTATGGCAAGATGGGAAGAAATGACAGAAAACCCTGAGAGGGAGTAGGGCCAGCTGGCCTAGCCTGGCCAGGCGTAGCAAAAGTGAAACAACAAGAGATCCTGTCTCAAACAAGGTAGAAGGTAAGGACTGACACCCAAGGCTATCCTCTAACTTACACACACATACTGTAGTATATATGCACCTGCACTAACACACACACACACACCCCAAATATAAACAAAAAGAAGAAACACAGAGAAACAGAAAGACAAGGCGGAGAAAATCATAAACAGTAACACTGGACTGGAAACAAAAACCATGAATGTAGTCTGAGCCCTGAGAGTCAGGGCACCCCAACTGGAGCAGGATGGCAGTCCCAGCCAGTTCAGAGAAAGCCACTGTTCTTTCAAACTTTAAATCCAATGCTGGCATTTGGTCTGAGGTGACTCCTGCACAGCAGACTAACATCGGAGAAGAAATCCATCACATCACTTGCCATATCTTAAAGTACTATAACCAGTGATATTTTGAGGGCCTACTGTTTGGGACTGAACTATTCCCCTTGCTCCACATCGTCACCAGCATTTGTCAAAACTGTTTGTTTTTTGGATCTTAGCCATTCTGAATGGGGTAAGATGAAATCCCAAAGTGGTTTTAAGCTGCATTTCCCTAATGACTAAAGATGCTGAACTTTTTTTTAGTCTCTCAATTCTCAGTAGGTAAGTTTCCTTATGTAGGTGATTGTGATTAACACAGAAACCCACAACTGTCCGATATGTAGAGAACAAGAGGCTACAGAGTACTTATCCCTGAATAGGGTAACTTTATCAAACTTCTTCTCCCAAGGCTCTGGGATCACTGCAAAAGAGGGAGTAGAAAGACTGTAAAAGCCAGAGGTTGTAGATAATCACAAGAAAATAGTTTTCTCCAAATGGCTGGTTAGTTATACATATGAACTCAACAGCAAAGGTGACAGCATGCACAAGTCTTATGTAAGCTCAAACCAGACAAAATCCCAGCATAGACATGTGGAAGTGGGTAAGAAATCCCAACTCAGCTTAAGGAACTTTTGACAACCAATGGCTGCTGGAAGGGAGAGACATAGTCTCTTTCAAGGATGGGACTCTTGGCAGGTTAACAAGGCTCCAGGAGTTGGACTCATACTGCAGGGCATTTTGGACAAAAATTGGATTCTATATTGTACTCTATATATATTAGAGTACATTAAATTGGGCAGGGGGAGGTAAGGAGAGGTGCAGATAAGGGAGGGGATCTAAATACCATCAAATTATACTGTATGAAAATCTCTGACTCTCACACATGTGTATAGATGTCTGTGCACATATGGGCACACACACACATGCCACATACACATATAAACAAATAATAAAAATAAAATACTCTTCCTTTTTCAAAGTACACAGCGTTCTAAGGCCAGCTTTTCTTCAAATATTTCATCCAAAACAATATAGCACAATAGACTGCATGAAGAAATAAACATAAGAACACAGTTGTCTTAGGCTGGGAAGATGGCTCAGTCAGTAAAGTGCCTGCTGGACAAGCTTGTGGAACTGAATTAGGATCACCAGCACCCACAGAAAAGCCAGAAATGGTAGTGCATATCTGTAATCCTGATGCTTTTCTGGTGGAAACAGAGGAACCTGCAGCTTATTGTCCAGTCTAGCTAACCAGTGAGCTCTGAGTTCATCAAGAGTCTGTCTCATAAAATAAGGTGCAGAATAATAGAGGAAAAACACCTGGTATCAACCTCTGGCCTTCACATGCTCATGCACAAACATGGACACACACACACACACACACACACACACACACACGCACACACACACATGCACACACACACATAATCTACTTGTTTTAAATTAGACATTATAGAGTGCAAAAAATGTAAAGTGATGCCACTCTTCTTACTACATTAGTTTTGGGAAATGTAGGGTCTTGATTTTTTTTTTTACAAAAATATGTTGATATATAATAGATCTGTTATTCTTATATACACTGACACATATTTGTAAAATATTCCTTGCTTTAACCTCTAATATGATGTTTTCTATCCATCCATCCACTTACCTACTTCACATACATCAACAGATATAATTCACATAATCCACCAGGTATGGTGGTGCACGCCTTTAATCATAGTACTCAGGAGGCAGAGACAGGTAAATCACTGTAAGATCAAGGCCAACCTGGTCTACACAGTGAGCTCCAAATTAGCTGGGGCTAGAGGGAGACCCTGTCTCAAAGAGACCAAAAAATATTAATTCACATAACCCAAAGCTCTTTGGGATCCTCAAGAATTTTTAAGATTACAAAAGGCTTCTGAAACTAGTTTGGGAGCAGATGTTAGAATTCAGTCTCACTTTTGGATCCCACAGGAGAGAGATTACTTACAGAATAGAGATTAATTAATTTTTAATTAAATAAATACATGGCCAACACTGTCACTGCTAATTCAAAGATATAGATCATAAACACTGATTGGGTATATAATGACTTCAGGGTCCTTAGTGTAAAGAATACTAAGGAAGATCAGGTAAGAGTTCTCAACCCAAGTACATTGAATCTGCTGGTACTGCTATAATAGCAGTACAAACAAAAATAGCATTGATTGTAATTCAATATGTCATCTACTAGAAAGGTTGGACAGGGATGAGGGATTTAATGGAGGAAATATTGAGAAAATTATAGAAAGCAGGAGATTTAAGTATAGGAAATAAGATTTCTTATGAAGAGGGAAATGGAAGCAGGGTAAGAGGATAAGGCCCTATGGTCTGAAGCACTCATTAAATGAGTGTCTATCTGCCATGCATAACTAAAGATGCAAAGATGTATAATAAAGAACAGTAGAAAACTAGAAGTAAGGAAGGGAAAGGTGTAATGCTTTGAATGAATGTTCCCCATAGGCTCCAAGTATTTGAACACTTGGTCCCAGTTTGTGGCGCTATTTGGGGAGGCTCATGGAACCTTTAGGAGGTGTGGCAATGCTGGAGGAAGCATGTCACTGGGGGTGGGCTTTGAGAGTATGTAGCTGTGTCCACTTCCAGACTGGCTCTCTTTGCTTCCTGTGCCTATTTGAAGATGTGATCACCAGGCTTTCTGCTCTGGCCACCTCTGCTACCATACCTCTCCCGTCATTACTCTTACCCCTGGAACCATAAGCTCAAATAAGCTCTTTCTTAAGTTGCCGTAGTCACAGTTTTTTATCACAACAAAAAAAGTAACTAATACAGAAGATATGACTCAATTAGAATGAGAAAGGCATCAAAAGAACAGAATGACATTGAGGACAACAGGAAGAGCACAAGAAAGACATGAGCAGATACTCTGGAAACAGCAAAAGGAACAAAAATATCAGAAAGAGAATTTGGAGACCAATAGTAAGGCACATAACTTAAAGTAAAATTATTGATTCTTTCTTTCTACATCACCCATACTCATTGGGCAACACAGTCATTGAACCAACAAGTATTAAGCCATCTACTAAGTACCAAGTCCTTCAAATAGCAGAGGAAGACCATGACACAGACACTGTCTGGTAAGGTTTTGGATTGATGTGCATTACACTGTGGCAAATGCTATAAAGAAGAGTGATGGGCCCTTAGGAAAAAGTAGCCAAGGAAGAGGTGGAAAGCAGGGAAGAAGGTCAGACATAGTTCCACAGGGAAAGCAACATTTATGTTAGGTCATAAAAAAATAAGATCGGTTTTAAAAAGAAACACAAAGATGTGTTTTTGTATGTGCAAGTGCTTGGGACTATATGCTGGAAAGTGAGTGGTCACATTAGTCAACATTGCGGCAGGAAAATAATGGTACAAATAAGCAGGGAGAATATGTAACTCTTTTTTAATTATTTATTTATTATTTTTATTTTATGTGTACACATGTATTGCCTGCATGTAGGTAAGTGCACCTATGCTGTGCAATGCCCAAGGAGGACAGAAGAGGCTGTAGGATCCTCTGGAACTGGAGTTACAGACAGTTGTTAGCTGCCATGTGGGTCCTGGGATTCGAACCAGGGCCTTCTGCAAGAACAGCCAGTATTCCTAACTGCTGAGCCAGATCTCCAGCCCTGAAAATATGTAACTCTTTTTTTTTTTTTTTCGGTCTTTTTGAGACAGAGTCTCCCTGTAGTCCCAGCTGTCCTGGAAGTCATTATGTAGACCAGGCTGGCCTTTAACTCACAGAGATCCACCTGCCTCTGCCTCCCGAGTGCTGGGATTAAAGGTGTGTGCCACCACACCCGGCAAATATGTAACTCTTAATAAAAGGACTCTTTACTATAGCATAAGCTAAGGAAATATGTAGCATTAATAAAACCCAAAAGGTAGAGGGATGCAAGCAACTGCACAGTGGCAAGAAAGAAACCAAGCGAACAACACCCTAACTATATCTGCCTCCAATCCCTAACTCACTAGCACACATCTCTCCTTGGCAACTTCAAGGTGATGAGTAGGAAAGCCTACAGAGGCAGTCCATAGAGATGAGTCTCCAGGGACACAATAGGAGAAGGGAAGAGAGCAGAGCTGAAAAAACAAGCAAATGAATGTATTTCAGGCAAAGCCAGCAGAGACGTGGATCCACAAAGGTTCATACTGGGGACAGAGAATATGGGAAGAAAGCAGGGGGAGCACATGAGTGTACCATGGGGCTCAAAGTAGAGAGTTGTTTAGAAACACCATGGGTTAGGTTTGGACAGCATCTGGAGGCGATCAGGATCCCTTGCAGGGTTTTAAGCAAGGTGATGACAGAGTCATAACTGCATTTGTAACTGTATAGACACCCCTCCATGGCAGTCTGATCTTGGACTCTTCTATCTAAATAAAGGATAAAGAAGTCAGACAGACCTAGGCTTGTATCGTGACTCACTTGCTATGTGACAGTGTCACAGTCCATTAGGCAGTAAACATGAGTTCTTACTCCAAAACTGGAGTGAGAGGTAAAACAAAGCAATGATTATGAGTTAATCATGAACACAGAAAATTGAGCATACAGAACTGCTATTGAGTAACTAAAAGGTAAGAGGAGAAATGAAGGGCACCATACAGGAAGCACAGGAAGAAGCAGTTGCTAACACCAAAGTGGAGAAAATACTGAGAATGGAGTTGTTCTTAGCAGGTTGGTGCCTCTGAGCAGTGGGCACCATGAAGCCGCACTCAGCTGCTACCATGGAAGGCACAGACCCTGCTATGGTGACAGAGGAAAGCCCCCAGGAGGCAGACAAGAAGGGGAAGGAACTTCTTTACCCTCCTGTCCTACAGTCTCCTGCAATACCACTTGTTAGCATAGCCAACTAGGGAGCCAGCTGGAAAAGCAGAAGTGTGCTCTGCAGAGCCCAAGCCCCAGGAGCATGAAGTAGAAAGGAAGCCTCAATCTGAAAGACTTAACAACAGTAACTTAACAACAACACAGGAATCCTGCAAAAGAAACACAACTTTCCTAAGTCTCAGTTTTCTTGGTTTGTGAAATAGGAATGAAAGATGAACACCAAACTCAAAGGACTATTTGGAGCATTAAATGAGCAAAATATGCAAAACTTTCATTATAGAACCTGTAATAGTCAGTTTTTTTTTTTTTTTGAAGTAAATGTTCTTCGCCTTTCCCAAAATTGGAGTAAGAGGTAAAACAAAACAATGATTATGAGTTAATCAGTGCATTTGGTCCTATGAGGTGCCTAGATTTTCTCATCTTTTGTAACTTATATCACATGGCAAGTTGATCTTAATCTCTCCTTTTTGCAAAGTTTGCCAATCTTCCTATACCCCCTCTTCCTTTCTTCTCCCCACACCTCTCTCCTCTTCTCTCCCCTCCCCTCCCCCTCCCTCCCTCCTTCTCTCCTTCCTTCCCTCCCTCTCTCTTGCACATTCATGCACACACACACACACACACACACACACACACACACACACACACATCCTCCCCTTAATCCCAGACAACATTCTTTATAATGAAAGCAAAGGACATAAAGGTGATCAAAACACAGCTGCTATCCAGAGAGAACTGGGTGAATTCAAGGACCAAAAACAGGAAGCAGTGTACTCTCATACTGCTCAGAGCTTTTATTCTCAAATTCCAGGAAACAGATCTTTCCTCCAGTTTTTTGGATAAATTAAAGTTGGGTTAATAAGCGAAAGAACTGTGACTCGCCCCCAAGCATAACTGATTTTGCACTCCATCACAATCAGGACCTAAAGTTAGGGAAAACACAGATATCCAAGAAAACAGAATAGAAAGCAGGTGTGGATGCTGAAAAGAAATCATGAAGGACTAAGGAAACTGTTCTTACAGTTCGTAGTTTGGGGAAACTTTCAGTGAAAAAATATCCAGCCTGCACTGGATTAAAAACATTAAAATAATAAAGAAACAGAAACCTCAAGCATAGAATACTCTTTCAAGAAATCTAACTGAGGGACAAGGTTCAGCAGTTAAAAGCATTGGCTGCTCTTGCAAGGAACTGGGCTTGATTCCCAGCACCTACATGGTAGCTAACAACCATCTGTAACTCCAGTTCCAGGAAATGGGGATCTGACACTGTCTTCTGGTCTCTGAAGGCATTGCATGCATGGATGCACTTACATACAAGCAGGCAAAACACTCATACAAGTAAAATAAAAGTTAATTAATTTTAAAAACCTAGCTGACAGTATTACAAAGTCATTGGTTTTACTTTGGCTCTAATAGGGTATTTTTGCCACAGGTCAAATACCAGACCCTGTCCCTTCTGCAGAGAGCTAAAGAACAAACCCATGAAGAACCCTCAATCACAGTGAAACTCCAAGAAAGCTGTGCTGTGAGATGTCTGAGTGAGTTGGACATCTTCTATTCATTTCTTCTCTGAGTGACCATTTTTGATTGAAACTAATGTATTTCTTAGGATTATTTGTTTTTTACTTTCAGAATACATTTTTCATTTTAAAAGCCAGTGAGAAAAATACAATTCACAATTCAGTGTTTTTAAAAAAATCACTTTTCTGGAACATATCTACTTAACTGACAGTTTAATAACAACCTCTCAGCAAGATGACATATGTTTAGATATACAATGATAAAATGAACTTTTCTTTGTTTCAGCAATTACTTTTATCATTTAAGAGAATGATGTTTATTTCTATTGGTGCTCATAATGTTTTAATATGAACTTACCTTACGCTGAATAATTTTATATTTAAGATATGAGGTTTCCAGCATGAAATCCTTCTCACAAATTTAAACACAAGAAAATCTTTGGTCTAGAATTAAAATCTGTTTAATGTCTAAAAAATACCAGAAGCCTCTATTGGAGTCAGAAAAAAATGTATACTTCAGTAAAATTTACAACAGGGGGGATGGGGGAGTCATGAGGAGTTTAAAGTACATTTCATAGTCTTAAATGTTGCTAGAAAATGCATTCCAGTCATTTGAGACACCACAGCCTGACTGTTTAATGATAAGCTATCTGATAGGCAGTTTTCAAATACCAATTTCTTAGAATGTTTAAAACCTCCAGTTCTTTTTCTCATGTGCATAGTTATGTATCTGTAAATGGAAATAAGATACATGAGAAATTCTGGCTAGTGACACGAAGCAGAAATGGGTGGCCATGCTGTGTTATCTTTTACTAAACTGCAACTGGCACAAGGATAAAGTATGAGCTACCCTTGCTAACAATCATGTGTTTCTTTCCTTCCTCAACCCCCGCTACCCATGTCTGGAGTTTGAGGATAAAGCGTACCATTTTATCTGGCTTTTTTTTTTTTTTAAAGAAAAATCAATGATTCAAATTTGAATTCTTCATGGAGTTACTCAGTTTGGTTTTTTTTTCTGGCTTTGATCATTAGTGTTATTTTTCAAAGACAAAATTCTTTAGAAAAGTAAAGTTTATTAAGCTTTCAAGAGTCCTGTATTCAGCTATAAAAACTGATTTATGCTCTCTGATAGTATCATAAGATTTTATTGAAACACAACATAAATTAACCTTATCATCAAGATCCTTTGTACACACCCACTTTTCCTGATTCATAATGTGAATATTAGTTGTTTCAATGTACTTATGAATAAGAAACTCTATAAGCTAAACACTCTTGTTAATAATGCATATTTAGGATTGTGTAAAAAAAGTGAGGCAAGCAGTCCAGCATGGTGGTACATGCCTATAATCCCAGCATTGGGAAGCTGAAGAAGAAGAATCCTGAGTTCAAGGCTGGTTTTGTTGCATAGTGACACTTTTTCAAAACAAAAATAAAAACAAAAAAGATGGTTCATTGGATAAATCACTTGCGACATAAGCATGAGGACAAGAGTTAGGATCCCCAGCACTCACAAAAAAGTCCAGCATGCAATCACTACACTCAGCAAGTGAAGACAATGATTCACAAGGCAACCTGACTCAGTAAATAATTGTAGAGCGATGGAGGAAGACACCAGATGACTTCAACATGCACTTGCACCTGTAAATACACATACCCACGCACATGAAAACATGCACACACGCATGTACAGGTGCATTAAAAAAAAGAAAACAAAACAGAGAGAGGAGAGGAGAGAAGGCAAAAAGATAAGAAGACATCATGTCTTTTAGAACTTTTAGATTTTATTTTTATTTTATGTGTATGAGTATTTTGCTTGCATGTGTGCACACAATGCCTGTGGAGGCCAAAGGAGGACATCAGATCCCCTGGAACTAGAATTAGCCTGGTTGTTAGTTGCCAAGTGGGTGCTGGGACTTAAATCCAGGTCCTCTGCGAGAGCAGCCAGTGCTCTTATCTACTGAGCCAGCCCCAACAGGAACTAAAATTAATAATCAAATATCAGAATGGCATTAAAGCAGCAAATTTATTTCTACTCAAAAAATACAGGACTTCTACCATTGCCTATATAGAGTTAGCAGACTTTTCTAAATAAAGAGCATATTCTATGACATCAGATGCTGGCATCTGTTTCCAGTCCTACTCCTTCTCAGAGATATGGCAACTTAAAATGAATTTTTATGTTTCCTTAGCTGAAAATAATGAGGAATAGTAATGGTTCCTAAATCATAGAATTACTTTTATGATTAAATAAGATAATGTGTGTAAAAACAGGGCCAGGAATTTTTTTTTTACTTAATTTATTTTTTTTAATTAAAAGAAGCATTTCATTACACCTTTAACATAATAATTTCCAGAGCAAAGATACATCTCTTTCAAAAGTGACTATAAAATTTTTAGGTTTGCTGTTCAATGAATACAGTTACACAATATTGAACTCAGTATAAGCTCTGCCTCTTACAATCTTTCTGCCCCTTCT
>NW_008338715.1:12762766-12770591 GCF_000622305.1 Nannospalax galili | reverse complement strand
TCTGCCCTTCTGGTAAATCTAGTCAGCCAGAGGTCCCTGTTCCAGGAGGATCAGCTGTTCCTCATCTACGGCAATCCATTGTCAGTATTCCTTTGGATAGAATTGGGGTCTGCTGTTCATGTTTCCAGTAGTATGTTGGGTTACTGTCTGGAAGAGCCTTTATCTATCCAGGGCCAGGAATTTTTAAAGTACTCAACATAGCTACTTTAACTTTCTACACCATTCTTCTCCCCTTAAAGCTGTCATCTACAGTTATCTAATATACTAAAAATCATGACTGTATTTTCATGTTGGGGTCTCTAAGGTATTCCCTCCTAGGTTCATTTACATTCTTCTATTTTCAAAAATGTGTTCTAGTTCTTGGTATTTGGTGTCTGTACCAATAATTAATCAAGAACCCAGCAATGAATCTCTGCTTTTCCATTGTGTTACTTATTTTGTCATTGCTGTGACAAATACTCGACAAGGAAAGTTTCCTTCAGCTCACAGTTTGAGGGTACAGTGTGCCATGGCAGCTGGTCACACCAAATCTGCAGTCAGGAGGCAGTCATGAATGCTTAGTGCTCAGCTGGGTAACAATTTATTCAGCCTAGGACTCCAGCCCGTGGGATGGTGCCACCCATATTTAGAGTGGGTCTTCCCACCTCAATTAACCTAACCTAGAAAAAGGTTTGACTTCATGTTGAGTCTAACCCATCAAGTTGACACTCAAGATTAACTATCATCCCCATCCATCAGGATATACTAAGAGCAAGTAGACACCAGACAACATACAATAAGAAAGAAACCTTATCATTAAAAGAGAAATTGCCGGGCATGGTGGCACATGCCTTTAATCCCAGCACTTGGGAGGCAGAGGCAGGTGGATCTTTGTGAGTTCGGAATGCATTCCAAGAAGTCATATTGATACTTTATTGTAAGTATCAAGGTATCAGCAAACACTATAGAAATAGTTGACTGTCAATTGGAGGCCAGTTTGATCTACATAGGTAGTTCCAGACCAATCTGGGCAGTGAGCCCTATTTAAAAAAAACAAAAAAAAAAAAAAAAAAAGGAGAGAAATAAATTTTCACAACGGTCCAGAAATAAGTTCTACCAATTTGCCAGATTTAATATTTATATTTAAATATTTCTATTTTTAATTTTTTATTTATTTTTACTTTATGTAGATGAGTGTTTTGCTTGCATGTATGTAAGTGTACCCATGGCATGCAATGCCCACAGAGGCCAGAGGAGGGCACTGATCCCCTGGAACTGGAGTTAGGGATGGTTGTTAGTTGCCATGTGGGTCTGGGAACAAAACCTAGCTCCTCTGCAAGAGCAGCAAGTGCTCTTAACTGCTGAATCATTTCTCTAGGCCCTATTTCTATATTTTTTAATTATTACCATATTTTTTAAAACAAAAATGTAAAAAGGAGGGTGGAGTTCGAGAGATGAGTCAGTGGCTAAGAGTGTCTGCTGTGAAAGCATGGAGGACCTGAATTCAGACCTCAGCAATCATGTAAAAAAGCTGGGCATGGCCCACGCTATAACCCCAATGCTGTGGGAGACAGAGAAAGGGTCACTAGGACTTGCTGGCTGCTAGCATAGCTCTACATTCAGGGAAATATCTTGTTTCAAGGGAATAATACAAAGAATGATAGAGTAAGGTACCTGACGTTTCCCTTTGACCTCCATGTGAACACAGGCATGTATACCATATGCGTATATACCATAGTCACATATATATATACATACATAAAAGCAAAGCATTAGTTCTGTAATCTCCTTTTGATCTAAAGAAAAAAATCTGTTTAAAATACAAATTCCATTGCAGCCATCTTCTTTTAATACCAAAGTCAAATCTTAATAGGGAAGAAATGAGGTATGTGATCCCTTGAAGAAGGGACAACCACTATGTGATTGGAAAATCAGCAGGGGCCTGGATAGGACAGGACCTGTCTTTTCAATTGCTTTTTTTATTTTTTTATTTTTTGATATAATAGCTTGTTCATTAATTCAAAACCAATAATAAGAACTTCATCTACAGTAAGGGGAAAAAGGAAAGGTGTGACCAGACTTAGCAGAAGGAGGTTCAGCCCAATTTTTATAGTTCTATATCAACTAGGAAAGTAAAAGAATTATTCCATATATGTAAGGACTCAACCTAGAGTTTCCAAGTTGAAACTAAGAAAAGTGGCCACTGCCAAGCCCCAGGGAACTTGCACATATTGCTTTCTCTACTCTTTCAAGAATTCAGAGTATTCAGTGCGTTTATCTAGATCCCATGTAGGCTAGGCTGGCCCACAGTTTAGAAGAGACTTATGCGTGCTGTCTCAGAGCTTCCCATCACTGTCCTAGAGAGGCTTACCCATGCTCATTTTGATAGGCAGGTTTTCTCTGCTTGCTGCTTCCACTAGATGTCTCCGGACTTCCATCACCGCCTCTTTGTGCTTAGTGTTCAGCAAGGCTTCCCATAGGGTTTTGGCTGAGATGTCACTGCAGTGGAACCACAAAACACTTTAGAATAAATTTTTACTGTGAAATGGAAAGGACTGAAAGAAAAAAACATTTAAATATCTTTTTTTTGAGAACTAATATAGTCTTTCTGACTGAAAGACTTCTTTTATTATTATTTTTATTTTATGTATTGCTTGCATCTGTGTAGTGCGCCCATGTTGTGCAATGCCCACGGAGGTCAGAAAAGGGTGTCGTTGGATTCCTGGAACTAGAGCTATGGATGGTTGTTAGCCTCCACGTGAGTGCTGGGAATCAAACCCAGGTACTCTGCAAGAGCAGTCAGTGTTCTTAACCACAGTGCCATCTCTCCAGCCCCCCCCCCCCCCCCCCCCCCCCCCGCCGCACTGATAGATTTCTAAGTATTAAGACTCAATAAAAGAATATCTAATTTATTTCATTGACATAAAGTATTGAGAAATTAAGGGGATAAAAAAATCAAGACATAAGAGGGGAAGAAAAGCTACACTGTTCCATGAAAAGTATGAGAAAAATTATGTGGGTGTTTTTTTTTTTTTTTTTTTGAGATTCTGCACTTAAAAGCAGTTCAGAATGCAATTCATTTGTAAAGTAACATGAAAGAAGCCAAAATTAAATGTATGTCCAAAAATAATTCATCAGTAGCACAAGCAGTATGTTAACTTGAGACAGCATATTTGTCTGAGAAACACAAAGCATGCCATGATAATTCCCATAGAGAAACACTCAATGGACTTTCTGATCAGTGAGTGGGCTTCCTACTGAGTAGGAATGAGAGCTTGCACTCAGGAGCAGGGCCTGAAGTATTCCACTCAAGGCCTTCAGTTGGAAGGATGGCACTTAGGGAAGCCTTCAAAATCAACTGTTAATAACAGACCCAAGCACTGCATTATGCAGGAGCTTATCTGGGTTCACTTCCCCAGTAGCTCTCTGTCTCACCCACCATGCCAAGTCCCAATTATAAATGAGTACAGTGTTCTTTCTGGAAAATCACTGCCATGTAGCCAACTATACACATTTGTAGTAACATTTCAAAACTGAACATAAAGGAAACAAGGGTGACTTCTGTTCCTTCCTAAGGACATCGTCCTCTACTTAATCCCCCCTAATGCTTCTTCTATTATGCAGTTAACATCAGCTTGAAAATGAGTGCATTTTTAAATTTAGTTTTAAAATTAAAATTAAGTTAGTTTTAAAGCTATACCTATTAAGATCATCATTCAAGTTTGAGTTTGATCTGGAATAATGAAATTTTGTACTTTAGCACCAATGTGAATGCTTGACACTAATCTCTCAATAAATAGTAATAGCTCTTATTATCATATATTTTTCCTTAGTGAACTGGAACCTCTAAACTTTTAAAAATTATAACTCCTATGATAGTTAATCTTGGCTAGCAACTTGACTGATTAAGAGATACCAAGAAAATTGATAAGGCGCTTCTGAGTGTATCTGTAGGATGTTTCCAGAGATGACTGGCATAGGGGTCAGTGAACCAAGGGGAGAAGACCTCACCTGAATATGAGCTGTTGTCCAATAGGTTGGGACTCTGGATGGGACCAAAAGCGAATAAAGGAATAAAATGGACAAGGGGCAGGATGGAGGGGGATGGATGACCCCCAGGCCTGTGATTGATTCTCAAGTAGGCATTCTTTTGCTGATGCCACTGCTTCAGACACCAGACTCCAAATTCCTCTGATTTTGAATGCAAACTCACATCAAAGACTTACAGGGAACTTTCAGGACTTCATCTGTGGCCTAGGGCTAAGCCTTGCCCAACCCTACTACTTGTTCTAAGGTCTCCAGCATCTTGGACTGAGCAGCTATCTCTAGCTTTCCTGCCTGCACACAGCTATTGTGGCACTACCCAGTCTCTTGACTCCATACACCATTTTTATATTAAATATTGTCTTTGTGTGTGTGTGGCCCTCTAGAGAACCCTAAGAGAATTCTGTACCTATTATTCTTATTTAATTAATGAACAAGTAAGTTACAAGGTAATTCTAGTTTGCTTCTCTGTTGCTATGACAAAACACTGAACCAAAGATACTTGGAAAAGAAAGAGTTTATTTCATCTTACAACTTCCAATCCAAGGCAGGAACTCAGAGATCCTGGAGGAACACTTTGTACTGGGCTTGCTCAGCTACTTTTCTTTTATAGCCCAGGCCCACCTGCCCAAGGATGGCACTGCCCACAGTAGGCTAGGCCCTTCTACATTAATCAGCAATCAAGAAAATGCCCCATAGACAGGTCCACAGGCCAATCTGATGGTGGTAATTTTGTGGGAATGGGTCTCAGACACCATCTCAGCTCATTTACACTATAAAGAAGCTTACTAGGCCTAGGGCTCCTCTTGTAACCCAAACACATAGTTTTAATCCCTCATGACTCTTCCTTACCCTTGACCCAGAATAATGTAAGTATATGGCATATATGTGTTGAGAAAATACCAAGTGCTGAAAGCAGCAACAAAGTATCCCGTTTGTGCTGAAAACAGCAGATGGGATTATATTGATACCTGTTTGTGGTTAAGTGTGCTGTTCTATGTCAGTAAGGGGTCAGAAAGGACATAATCCTCTAAATTCCTTTTTTCCATGTGATGCTGGATGTACAGTTTCAATGAAGAGAGAACAAGGCCTTTGTTCAGAAGCACAATTCTGGGAGAAATCTGAAGGAACAAGTTCTCAGAACAGTTTGGTTCTTCCTCTTTATTGAAATGGATGCTGAGAGTCATCCACTTCAGGCATCACTGTAATGTGGCATCACACCACTGCACAATTTCAGTGCACAGTTGAGGTTCCCTTTTCCCAGGTGCCTCTAGTTTGTGTCAAGTTGACAAAAACTAAACAACACATATGGCATGCTCTATATTTGGCAGGCATATAGATAAAACAAACTTTCAATGATATATTCTGGAAGGTCACATGTATACTATACAAGAAAAAACTACAAAGAAGTGTGAGATGTGTTATAATCAATGGTTGATAGGTTTCTGTGCAAATATAGTCTTGTCTGGGAGGATAGGGACTGAGGGAATAATTTCTGCTGGAAACAGTGAGCTAGTACAAAGAAACATAATCTCTAAAAGCAGCCAAAGGAAGAAGTTATAATTCAACTTAGGGGAAAAAATGGTTACGGCAGCTTAAAGGAAAATATAAAATAATAATCACAAAACAAAAGAAAGTAGGGCATTTCACAATGTACAATGTCCTAATTATAAGACACCTTGTACCTTTTTGCTCCTTGCTAAAGATGCAAAGGGAAGGGTGGTAAATAAGAGCAAATGCAGTATCATAATTCAAAAATAGTCTATTTGCTATGGGTTTTTCATAAAAACACCTAATTTCTCTAAATCCTGGAATGCAACTGGAAACCACTGAAGAATTCTGAGCAGGGAAGCTATACTCCCCATTTCCTAGACTTATGGTCCACCATCATGTCTTACCTTATTCCCTCAAAAGCACTTCTGCCCAAATCCCAGAAGTTCTCTCACTCTCAACACAGAACTTCCAGAACAGAATATCACTAACCTCTTCCTTTCCATGAGAATATACATCCCATTAACACAGTATGTCTCCAAGAGCATTATGGATTAGCTAGTGTTGTGATTTCCCCATAGAGCTTACCGTAGTAATTAAAATGCATGTTCAGAGTCAGATGAATTTATGCTGAAACTCCAACATTCTCCCATCACCCACTCCAAATGCATGGCCTCCTGAACCTTCCTTTTAAGCACAGGGACTTCTTCCCCTTCTTGGTCAGGAACATTCTTCCTACAAACATCCCTCTCCTCCCTCTCTCTCTTCCCAAACGTCACCTTATTAGAGAGGCCCATCAATTCCTTGTATAACAGAGTGATGAAGTCCATACCTGTAACTTACCCTCTTCTACCTCCTTATTGGACTTTACTGTCCTACATGATCTTTATACACAATTGACATATATGTTTCCATGTTAAATTGTTACACATCTCACTCATGAAAGTGGATTACTTCTATGAAAGCAGAGATGTCTTTGACTCATTGCTAATTCCTCATCATTTAGAATGTACCAGGTTTGGGGTAGAATTACTCAATAAACATTAAGTAAATTATACTACAAGTGGTATAATTTTGTCCATATAATTAATTCTCTACTTTTCTTGGTTTTCTCACTTATAAATGACTTCAAAGGACTGTTATAAGGATAAAATACAAGAATTTTCATACAGCCCTTCTCTGACTCACTTAATTCAAGCAGTTGTGTTGTTACTTCATTTCTACTGAAAAAAATGTCTTTAGGTCACTATGTTCAAGTGTTTACTCTAGGACAAATTCGTGTAATTATCAAGCATTTTACTCAGAAATTCCTGATAATGTACAATGACACAGGGTTGGTACTCTCTGGCTCTGGTCTATTAAAACACATTAGGTTGGGTACAGTGGCACATGCCTTTAGCCCCAGCACTTAGAAGGCAGAGGCAGGGCGATCTCTCTGAGACTGAGGCCAGCCTGGTCTCCATAGAGAGTTCCAGGCCAGCTGTGGCTACAAGGAGACCCTGTCTTAAAAAGACAAAAACTGAAATTTGTTTAAAAAAAAAAAAAAAAAAAAAAAAAAAAAAAAAGAAGAAAAAAAAAAAGCACATTAGAAGAAATACATAGTTTCCAAGAGTTCTAACACTGACATATAGGTCATGTGTTTCTTGAAAACCGTTTCGTTGATATAAACAATTCTGATATGCCTGATTCCCCAATGTCTATTTCCTGGTGGTTGTTGTTTTAATTTTATTTAGGAGTCAGGTGAGATGTGGGATATGCATGTGCATGTGGGCACATGCATGCATGAGCATTCATGTAGAGGTCAGAAGGCAACTTTCAGGAGTTGGTTCTTTTCTTCCACTGATCTGGGGATCAAACTCAGGTTATCAGACCTGGGCAGCAATAACCTTTACACACTGAGCCATCTCACCAGTCACCTGGAGAGATGGCTCAGCAGTTAAGAACACTGACTGCTCTTGTAGAAGACCCGGGTTTGATTCCCAGCACCCACATGGCAGCTAACAACTGTCTGTAACTCCAGTTCTAGGGGATCCAACAGCCTCTTCTGTCCTCCGTAGGCATTGCACAACCAACCTTTACACACTGAGCCATCTCACCAGTCACCTGGAGAGATGGCTCAGCAGTTAAGAACACTGACTGCTCTTGTAGAAGACCCGGGTTTGATTCCCAGCACCCACATGGCAGCTAACAACTGTCTGTAACTCCAGTTCTAGGGGATCCAACAGCCTCTTCTGTCCTCCGTAGGCATTGCACAACCCGGGTGCACTTACCTGCATGCAGGCAATACACACATACACATAAAATAAAAATA
>NW_008338715.1:12751354-12753587 GCF_000622305.1 Nannospalax galili | reverse complement strand
AGGAGAGTTAGCAGGTGGTGCAGGTCGAGGGAAGCAGAGAGAGGTGAGGGTGGGGCCAGGACCAGAAGCGGTGCTCCTGGAGCCCAAGAAAGGGACTGAGTTGCTCTGGGTGAGAAGGGTCAGGAAGCAGTATTGGTTCCCCAGGTGTCTGGGGCCCCGAGACTAAAGCCATACTATTTTAATTACTTTTTTCCGATGCTGTGACCAGATACCTGACAAGAAGTAACGTAAGGAAGAAAGGATTTATTTTAGCTCATAGTTTGAGGGAATACAGCCTGTGATTACAGGAAGACATGTTGGTAGAAACATGAAACAGCACAGCTGGTATGTCTTCAGTCAGAAACAGAGTTGAATATTCATGTTCAGATAATTTTATTTTTTCCCCTTCTTAATCATCTGGGACCCAGCTTATGGGAGGCTGTCACCCACGTTTTGGTGGATCTTCCTTTCTGAGTTAAACCTGTCTGAAAACATTAACACAAACACATCTTTGGGTGTGATTCTAAATCCAATCAAGTTGAAAATAAAGATTAATCATCACAAGTATATTCCTTATCAACTTGACCCCTAAAATATATCACTTTTAAACTTTAGCATTCTATCCCTGGTCCTCAAACACTAATGATATTTCATAATGCACAACACATTTAGTTCATCTGTTAAAAGTCTCCCAAACCGTAACAATTCTAACATTATTCAAATGCCAAGTGCCCATTGTCTCTCCTTCAACTAAAATGATCTCTTAATGGTGAGCCACTGTAAAATTAGAAACTAACTCATATCTCTAATACACAATGGCACATGAGAATACATTCCCATTTCTACTTTCTACCATAGGAAGTAAAGATTACAGCTAAGTAAGACCAAAACCCAGCAGAGCAAACACCAAATTCAGCAGTTCCATGTCCATCATCTTGGGCTTGTGGTAGCATCATCTGGGCTCTAATGAGTTTGAGCAGTCCCACCCCTGTCATTTTGTTGCCTATAGAGCCTGAAACACATGTGGCCCCTTTCCTGGGCTGGCTCTATTCCCTGTCAGCAGTTTTTCTCTATGTATGGCCCATGGTCCTGGCATCTCAACATCCTGTGGTCTCCATTTCAACTTCAGCTTCACAGTTTCAATCTGTGGCTTTTTAGGCCTCTATGCAGGCTATCCATCCCTGTTGCACACTAAATGGCCCCAGCAGCTTTCTGGAATCTGAGTGAAAACCTCTACAACCCTGCAATTCTTGCTCATATGCCTGTAAAACCACTAGCATTTGGATGACCCCGCTGAATTCTGCTCCCAGCTCAAGACATAGTCTGATACCTGCCCTTCATATACTTCTACCACAGCAGTAGTAGCTGCTGAGTGACTTAGAAAGGTGGAGAAATCATGTGGGTATTGACTAGGAAGCTTCCTTCCTCCCTTCTTAGTTACATTTTATAGTACTAGCAGGTGTTATGCAGGTTGCTGAAGGGAATAAAGTCATCAGTAGTCTTATCCAGCTCTGAACTCTGTGAGCTCCAATAATGACCATTGTGGGCAATACATGACCATGAGTGCAATACTGGCACAAATGTTATGGAAAAAAACATCTGCTTTCTAATTTGATGTGAGGCCTGCTAACAAGAGGAAATGCAGGCCTCGTACTGTAAATCTAGCCAATAATCCTTGGTTGGGAAGCCCATAGTCCCCAGGAATGAAGCTAATATTATTTTACTAATGGACACAGTATGAAACTACTCTCTAAATTTCTACTCTATATCCATAGATTAGTGCAGCTCTCAGACCTTATCCAAACTTCCTTTAGCAATGGATGGCAGTTAATGCAGAAGGTCAAACTAGTCAAAGAACAGAGAATAAGCATCTTTGTGGTGCTTAGCCACAAATAGAACTTCTATATCACAACCCTCCCCTCAAGTCTCAGGGACCATCACAGAAGAGGGGTGGGAAACACTATAAAAGCTAGAGGTCAGGGAGGACTGGACTGAAACAGTCCTCTGGACATGCCAGGATCCCTGCACTCATGAACTCACAACAGTTGTGGATGATTTCAGGATATCAAACCAGGCAACATTACAGCATAGAAGATGGAGGGACTTTGAGTCCCCACAGCCAGCTGAGGAACTACTGATGATTGATGGCTTCTAATGGAGGGAGAGAATGTTTTGTTTAAGGGTGTAGCCCCTGGTAAGTCAGTTATGCTTGAGTGGATGGCCCCATACCCATAGGCAGCACAAATTGGATTCC
>NW_008338715.1:12738192-12750883 GCF_000622305.1 Nannospalax galili | reverse complement strand
TGAGGAATAGGGGATGAATATGATCTGAATACATTGTATGCATGTGTGAATATGATCTGAATACATTGTATGCATGTATGAATATGATCTGAATACAAAGTATGCATGTATGAATTTCTCAAAGAATAAATATATTTTTTAAAGAAAAAAAGAGATGTTGATGGGTGATTTGGAGCAGGGAACCTTTCAAGCAGTATTCTCAGTTCGAGTTCTTTCCTTCTAAATGATTTTACATTTTCTTTTTAAAATATTTTTATTATTTTTATTTTATGGGTATGAGTGTATTGCCTGCATGTAGGTAAGTGAACCCATGTCATCCAATGCCCTTGGAGGACAGAAGAGGCCATCAGATCCCCTGGAACTGGAGTTATGGGTAGTTGTTAGTGGCCATGTGGGTGCTGGGATTTGAACCCGGGTCCTCTGCAAGAACAACCACTGTTCTTAACCATTGAGCCATCTCTCCAGCCCCTGATTTTACATTTTCACAAACTGGAGTCTTTGATGAATGGATTCTTGCCCTAGGGCACTGTTCCACTTGCCTGTATAGTGCATGAGGTTTTTCTTTGGGGACACTAATCTCCTTAACAATTATAGCTGCCTTCTGTACACTAGCATTGTCAGAACTTTAAACTCATTCAGCTCCCTTCAACAAACTATACATTTTTTATCCTCTCTCTGTCTTTCTGTCTCTTTCTCATCTCTCCATGTCTCTGTGTCTCTGTCTCACTCACTTGCTGAACAGAAGAGTGAACAGTAACCATGCTACAGACTGAATGCTTTGTTGCTTTAAAATTTCCACCACAAAACATTATTTTTTAACTCAATCTCCCTCAAAATTTCAGAACAAATGTATAATGCAGTCAGAATCTTTGCCAGAATATAACACAAATGGCCACTATTCTGGTTCCCAATACAGTTTCTCTCATGAGCCAGACCTCTACTGTTCACATTTCTGTCAGGATTCTGTCCTGAATCCCCATAAGAATGGTCCACTAAGTTCTGCTACAACAACTTCAAACAAAGCACACTGCTATCAGGCCTTATCTATATCTAATCTAAGCCCTTGGTGTCCTATTTTAAACCTATTTCATCTTGCTTAGTCCCTTAAGTTCAGGGATAGCTGGTCAACATCTTTTTAATAAGTCTGCCCTGAAACAACTTTTTTTTTCATTACTGAATAGGATTTCTGAAAGGTAAATAAAACATAGTGCTCAAGTATATTTTCAAATATTATTACCACATTCTATTTTTAAAGCACTTCAGAATTTACAAAACATTGCTTTTGAGACTTACCTCAGAGCTATGCCATGATCACTAATTCATAAAAAGCCTCAAAGAAGCCAACTAACTGACTTAAGTACACTCAATCTGAAAATGACAAAATCAGGGATCATATTGAAGGAACTGATTCTAGGCCCAATAATCTTTCTACTACACTGTGCTTGACAGTAAGCATCAAAGAGGGTCAACTAGACAGACTGTTGAGTACTTTCAATATTTTCTTTGTTTTCTTTTCCAATCCTTAACACCTACTATTCTTCCTTTAAATTCACACATGGGCCTCATACAGGATAGAATACAAGAGTAAAATAGATCTATGTGGTAGAAAATCCAAGTCCTCCAGATAATCAGGCCCTAATCAGAAAGGGCTAGAAACAAGACAAGAACACATACAAATACCACCACCCAGACTATTGTCACTGTGTATGGTCACACTAACTAGACCTCACTGCCCTGCCCAGAGATTTACCCCTGTCACAAACCCCACAACCTCACTGTGTTGCCTGCCTGCTGTGTTAATAAGTCTCTCGCCTGAAGGATAATTCAGTTCAGCTCTCGTTTCTCAAACCTGCTTTCCTCTTCTTCCTCCAAGACTATCGCTACAAAAGCATATGAAGCAGATAACATTCTCTCAGGATTTTGTACTCTTTTTAGTTTTAAATAATATGATAATATGTTATTCTCCTTGTAGTCATCATTAGTCACTGACAGACACTAAATTACACAATGTTAGTCATTTTCCATTTCAATTTTATTGTGTAAATGTTTCCCTAAAACAAACAAACAAAAAAATGGCGGCTAGGGACATGGCTCAGTGAGTAAATCACCTGCCACAAAATGTGAGGACCTAAGTTCAAATCCCCAGATTGCACACCAAGTGCAAAAGCTGGTAGTCTATAATCCCAGTGCTCCTACAGCAAGATGGAAGGTGAGAACAGAAGACTCCCAGAAGCTTGTGGACCAGCCACCTCAGTATGCACAGTGACAAACAACACACAATGTCTCAAACAAGAACTAACACCCAAGGCTGTCCTCTGACCTCTACATGCATGCCATGGCACATATGCATTGCACTAACATATATTAATGTACACAAAAAAAATTTTTAGCTTAAAAAAATATTTTTAGTGATTTAAGAATTTCATACAATGTATTGCGATCATGTTCAGACACTCTTCCCCCCTCCATCCCACCTTACTACCCCCCATTTCTTGTCTTTCTAAATTTTCAAATACTCTCTCTAATTATTACTTATATAAATGAAAAGGCAAAAACACTAAAGTCTAAGTTGCTGGAGGCATTATTTCTAGTCTTGTTTTTATGTTCAATGCATCCCTAGAAATGATAGGGAAAATATTCTCTAGTTATTTTCTGACTCAAAACTGACAAAATGAGCCTAAAGGTGCAAGCCTTTAATCCCAGAACTCAGGAGGCAGAGACAGGTGGATATCTGTGAGTTCAAGGCCAGCCTGGTCTATATCTCGAGTTCTAGGCCAGCTAGGGCTACAGGGAGATCCTATCTGAAAAAAAAAAGAAAAAAAAAACCTGATAAAAATGAAACCACTTACTAACATCTCATTATTAATAACAAGTATTTTATTTTAAATATTTTATTTTTTTTAATTTTATGTGTATGTGTGTATTGCCTGCATGTAGGTAAGTGCACCTGTGTCATGCAATGCCCATGGAGGACAGAAGAGGCTGTCGGACGCCCTAGAACTGGAGTTACTAACAATTGCTAGCTGCCATGTGGGTGCTGGGATTCCAACCCAGGTCTTCTGCAAGAATAGTCAATGTTCTTAACCACTGAGCCATCTCTCCAGCCCAATAACAAATATTTTAAAGTACATTAGAGCTCAATGAAAATACCACAAGTGTCAATGAGCTATCCTTGTGACTCTGGATAATTCTGTTCATTTTCCTGAGCTGTTATACTGCCTTAGAAGTGTAATGTTATCTTCATTTAATGAGAACTCACTATGTAATAGACAATAGGACTGAATTAACTCAGTGAATATCAGTCTTCCAGGGTATCATAACCCCATTTCATAAGTGAAGATGCTGATTCTTAAAAAGACAAATTTGGCCGGGCATGGTAGCACACACCTTTAATCCCAGCACTCAGGAGGCAGAGGCAGGTGGATTGCTGTGAGTTCAAAGACAGCCCGGTCTACATAGTGAGTTCCAGGAGAGCTGGGGCTATAGGGAGACCCTGTCTCAAAAAGACCAAAAAAAAAAAAAAAAAAAAAAGAGAGAGAGAGAGAGACTAATTTGAAGTCCCTACAAGTCACCACGAGGTTCTATCAGGTTTGCGCACCTTTCTAAGATCTAATTTAAAAAGGCATAACTTTTCCTTTTTTTCCTTTTCTGTCTCTCTCTCGGATGCTGACCAGAGCCTAAGTACTATGGGCTTCCTTACTCTCTCTCTAAAGATCCCCTCCCTACCATGTGGCTACTTGTCTACCATGTGGCTGACCTCCATGCTGGTGTAACTTGAACAGCATGGCTTTTTCTTTTATCTTTCATTCTCCTCCTCCAGGCACCTACTATAATTTATAAAATGCCTGTTTGGGAGTTTTTCTTTTAAAATAATAAAATTGTCCTTGATCTTCAAAAATAAAAGAAAAAGATTAATTTGCCCAAATTATACTGAATAAATTATTTGAATCCAAGTTCCTATAAACTTGATGTATCAGTCTTATTCTATACAATTCTGTAACAAAAACAACTTAAACCACAATGGCAGCATCTGAGGATCCTTGGATCCCTAACAATGAAATTTCCACCAAATTTTGGTGCTCCAAATTTACCTGTATGAATTTTATTTACTTTTCAAAGTTCATCAAAAGATAGGTGAACAGCTGGGTGTGATGGCACACACCTGTAGTCCCCACACTCAGAAGGAGAGGTGGGTAGCTCTCTATACATTTGAGACCAGTCTGGTCGACATAGCAAGTTCTAGGCTAGCTCAGGCTATGTAATGAGACCCTGTTTCAAAAACAAACAGAACAAACAAACAAAAAGATGGATGATTGTCTCTTGCTGTTATTTATTTTATTAAGTTTTTTTTCCTTTTCACAAATCCAGTGACAGTTATAAAAGAGAATTAACAAAAGATCATTCCCAACAACTTGTAGAATTTAAATTGAGCAGTTTTCTACCTTCTCCTCTGTTTCCAAAGACATAAATTTTAATTCATCGTAGCTTCCAGAACACAATTTTGTTGCCACTGATTCTTTGAAGTATATGATAAAAAAGTGGAATGCTCGTCTTATCAGAAGATCATTGTGTTGCTATGAAATATAATTAGCTTCTGTGTTGTCGGTAACTACAGACAAATGTGTTCTTTTTAATAAGCTATCTTGAATCCTTTAAAATCAAACTATTTTGAAAAATAATCACACTTGAAGACTATAAGCCAGTAACACACATAATTCCACCCTGCTAGAGATAACTTCTTTAGGTTTCTCAAGAGACCTGAAGATACCTGAAGATATGGTCCTTTCCATTCATTCCCAGCTTTTTATTCACTAGAATTATTCAGTTCTTAATGAAATCTTGGAAGTTCACTTGGTTTGGCAAGTATGAAATGTCAGATTCAGTCTACTAGAAACAAACAGGAAATATTCACCACCAAATAAAATACAAAGACAACAAACAGCAGTGATTTTTAAAAGGTTGAATACTGAGTCATGGTATTTCTTCAATCAAGTAGAAGATGTGCAATTAAGGGACTGAGATTGAAATGTGAATGAGCACCATCATCTTGTGACTCAACTCAGGGAAATGGTTTCTTCATGGTACGCATAGGAAATTATGCTTAGTCACAGGATTTATATTACCAGTCATATACCAACAGAAATACAGTAAAAAGCAGCAGCAATAAACCAAACAAACATTTTCAACTAATTTTAACAGAGCAAGCTGAGTCATAGTTTTTCACATGGAGGAATAATGACTTCCATCAGTGTGGACTTAATGAGCTCCAAGGGTTGCTGATTAAATTACTCAGAGACCTTAGCAGTCATCGTTTCTCTGGACTACTATTTTAAACAATTACTTCAGCTTTAAGAAACATATCCACCAACCTTAATCTAATAGAAGTCAAAGCAGTACAATGTAGCATATATGAAATAGGCCCTGGGTACTAGAAAGCTGTCTTTCAGTTCATGTTCTTTTTTTTAAAAAATTTATTATTATTTTATTTTATGTGTATGTGTGTATTACCTGCATGGAGGTGAGTGCACCCATGTTGTGCAATGCCCATGGAGGACAGAAGAGGCTATTGGATCCCTGGAACTGGAGTTACGGACAGTTGTTAGCTGCCATGTGAGTGCTGGGATTTGAACCCGGGTCTTCTGCAAGAATAGTCAGTGTTCTTAGCCTCTGAGCCATCTCTCCAGCCCCCAGTTCATGTTCTTTTAACATATCAGCATTTCCTGTGGCCTGAGAATTCATCAAGGAGTTCTACCTCCTGGAGTTAGTGATCTAGCAGGGAAGGTAGAACGGTGTGTGTTCCTTCACACCCCGAAGTAACCAACAAAATCAGCAGCTCTGGGAGAAAACACTAACCTCATCTAATACGAAGTGGAGGCCAGAGCATAGCCACCGACGCTCCCTAAGAACTAACAAGTGGAAAGGGATTAGCCAGACCAAGAATAGAGTTACAACAGATGGAGCAGGAGTAGCTCTGTGGGAGAACTGGAGACTCTCTCAAGGAAATGAAGAGGAGAATGGATACAGCATGACATCTCCCTCAGCGCATGTATCAAGTCATTCCAGACCTGGCAACCCACATCAGAAGACTTTCTCTTCTAAGGGCAACTGAAGGTTCTTCGACAACTGACTGACTTGTTCACACTTGCTTTGCTGAAGGATTACTCAGACCTACAAAGAACTACTGCAAATTGGGTCTGAGGACTGTGTTGGAATCTCCATACTAATCCAAGCAGGAAGTCATGATGGCTCACACTAACGAGTGACATCTAACAGCTATCAGATCACATCATCCCTTTCTCAAACTCTACCAGATTCCCTACTACCATTAAACTTAAAACTATGTTCCTTATTTTGGCTGATAGCTTTTTTCAGCTCTACATATTCCAATGTCTACAGCCTTGTCTCCCACTTCTCAGCTTCATACATTAGGCCTTTGCTATGCTGGTCTAGTTTTAGCCCACAGAATGAGTCAAATGTCTTCTGGGCTCAAGATCTTGGGATGTGCTAATTCCTCCAGATAGTCACTAATTAGGTTTCAGTCATTCATTTACTCAACAAATATTTGTTGTTTGTTTTATGGTATTAGGGATGACACATAGGGCCTTATTCACGCTAGGTAAGCACTCTACCACTGAGCTACATTCCTAGGCCTTTTTCCACTTATTTTGATACAAGGCTCACCAAGTTGCCCAGGCTGGCCTTGAATTTATTCTACAGTCCAAGCAGGTCTTGAACTTGTTAATCCTCTGGACTTAGCTTCCCAAGTAGCTACTATATAGCAGTAATGTTCTAGGTACAGCTAAATGGTTTTCTGCTGCACCACTCTAGCAAAGTGGCCCTCCTTGTTCCAAGTATTTTTTTTATTTTTATATTTTATTAGTTTTATTTTATGTGTATGCGTGTATTGCCTGCATGTAGGTAAGTACACCCATGTCTTGCAATGCCCACGGAGGACAGAAGAGGCTGTTGGATCCCCTGGAAATGGAGTTACAGACAGTTGTTAGCTGCCATGTGGGTGCTGGGATTCGAACCTGGGTTTTCTGCAAGAACAGCCAATGTTCTTAACCGCTGAGCCATCTCTCCAGCCCCTGTTCCAAATATTTTATGATACTTCTAATACTTGTCACTAGCTGAAAACTATGTTAATAAATTTGGAGTGGAGGAGGCTACAAAACATTGAGAACAGAAGGATTCTGATTTTAACTAAATATCAGCATCCTGGGCCATGTGTGATCATATTCTACCACTAACTCCTGGATTCTGCACTAGAGTTTTGATAACGTACAAGAGTGAAAAGGTCAAGTACAGACTTTCACCAACTTAAAATCTAGTCAGAAAAAAAGAATACAGACAATAAGCTAGTGATTTATAAAATCATCCAGTTTAGGCTACCACAGGAAATTAAAAGATTCTATTTATTAGAAGCAAAGATAAAGGTGGAGGCCAAATGGAAGAAACAGTTTGTAGGATGCCCAAAAGGTGGGTGGAAAGGCGCACAGAAGGCCTGAATGGCATTATGCACAGCTGCAGCAGAGGATGAGATGGGAAGGAAGGGAAGGAGAAAGCAGGAAAAGATGAAGAGAAGGCTGGAACAGTAATGATGAGACTGAGCCACTAGACTTTCTTAGACAAATTCAAAGGTTAAATGTTTGCCCAAAAGAGAGTCACTGAAAGATCTCATCAGGACAGCATTAGACTCAGACTTTCTATTAACTGCACAATTGAATAAATATGGTTCTTGACCAGTCAGTACAATTCATCCATTTCTTCCTATTGAATGTTCTTAGTTTGGGTTTTATTCATTTATTCAACAAAGTTTTGAGTGTCTGCTATGAACCAGGTATTGTTCTAAGGACTGGGGATAGAACAATCAACAAAAGAAAAATAAGCCTGGCATGGTGACACACACCTTTAATCCCAGCATATGGGAAGCAGAGGCAGGCAGATCTTTGTGAGTTCGAGGCCAGCCTGGTCTATATAGTGAGTTCCAGGACAGCTGGGGCTACAGAGAGACCCTGTCTCAAAAAGACAAAACAAAACAAAACAAAACAAAAGAAACATTAAAAGTAATGCTGGGTTAGAGAGGTTGCTCCGAAGCTAAGAGAGCGTGCTGCTCTGAAGAACACTAGAGTTTATCTCCCTACACCCACATCAGGCAGCTCACAACCACCTATAGCTCCATCTACAATGATGTCCTCTTCTGGCTTGGTGGGCACCCATACACACATGTACATATACCCATAGACGCACACACTCATATACATAAATTAATTAATTAATTAATTAATTAATTAATTAAATCTTTAAAAAGGAAAAAAAAAAAAAACTACTATACCACTGTCCAATAATGCATGTTCTGGAGTTTATTTGACAACATAACAGTCAGAAATGGTAAAAACGAAGTCAAATCTTATAAGGTTCATTTTTTTTTTCAGAGCTGAGGACCGAACCCAGGGCCTTGTGCTTGCTAGGCAAGCACTCTACCACTGAGCTAAATCCTCAACCTCACAGGGTTCATTTTTAAAATTATTTTATTTTACTTTTTAATGATTTTTTTTTGTATAAGTGTTTTGTTTGTGAGCATGTTTACTGGTATGTGTATAGTGCCCACAAAGGCCAGAAGAGGGCAACAGAACCACCATGTGGGTGCTGGAAGAACAGCAAGTGCTCTTAACTCCTGAATCACCTCTCCAGCCCCCTTACAAAGTTCTTTTGATGTCATTTCATCTACTTTCTTTACAGAGAAGAAAACTGTGAACTGTGACCATAGCTCCATCAAGCACCTTGGTCAAAGTCATAAAGCTTTGATGGAAGAACTAGTTCAGCTAATTAACCTAGCCTAAGTTACTCCATTTTGCCCAAAGCAGCCATTTTAGAGAAGTGTCCTTTACCCTACTTATGAAAGACACCTAGAAGGGAAAAACAAGTTTGAATTCCGAGAAATAGCCTGCCTGCATACAACAGGGTGTTCTAATCTAGGCCGGCACATGACTAACTGCTTATCTTGCTTCTGTACACCTGCTTCGCTTACCCAAGCCCGTGCCCATGCAATAACAGGTAGTTGATTGGTAAATTCAAAGTTTTCTGTGTTTAAATTTTGCTATGTTGTGTAAACCTGATTGGCCCACTGATGTTCTGTTTGAACCTTGCTTTCTGTAACCCTATTAATATTCTGGCTGACTGGTGTTCACTGCTACTTCTAGTCCCGACAGACAGCCCGGTAGGCCGTAATTATACTTTACCTTGCTGCTTTCAATTAAGTGGTGTTGGTGATTTTATTTGGGATCCAGCATATAACAATGGAAATGCCATTACAGAAGAGAAAAAGCCTACAGAAGTGCTCCAGGACAGAGAAAACACACACCCACAACAACAGAAAAAGCCTCTCATACATGGCTCAGCATTTGAAAGGAGATCATCTTAGAGGTCTTGGTGACCATCTCATTAATTGGTTGAAAAAAACAAATCTCCATAACTATCAAATACATTGTTGAAAAAGGTCAGTTAACATGTTAGACTCAGACATGAATAACATGGAGTACTACAGAGAAGCGTGGACACTCATAGGGCTCAAACTTTAGGGAAGTCACTTGTATCTACCTTCCACATCTCTTTTATCCTATATATAATACTTCCTATACTTATAATGGAAATAAAAGAGCACAGCAGATGGATGCTAAAAAGCTTTTCCATTGTGATGGCAATTAAGAAGTGGAGCAGGAAAGGCTCAGAGATAGAAATGGGGGTGGTGAACAGGAAAACACCCCCCCCAGGTGCAACTCCGAGGATAGAAGTCTTTGTTTTCCAAAGCTACCACATTCCTGTAACCTTTGCCTCTACAGAAGTCTTGGTTTCCCAAGGCTTTTGCATTCGTGTAACTTTTGCTGGCCCTATGACTCCTTACTTAACATGCATGTGCTGTTTTGCCCTTTGCTTGCATATCCTCACATATGAATATAAAGGTTCCCAAAAACAGGAGTGGGGAGGCTGACTTTAACAGAAGAATCCATGTGTCAGTCCCACTAGTATAAAAGTAAACTCCCTCTCCTAACCTGACTTTGGCGGTTGGTCTATGAATTTTCTGTAACGAACTACAGGAAAAAAAACTTTCATTAATCTATTCAACAAATATAAAGCACCACATTCATTTAATGCATGTGGTTTTAACTGGAGAAAAGGATATTATTTTAAAAGCAGGCAGGTGGCTCAGCAGGTAAATTCACTTGCTAAGCAAGCCTGATGACCAAAACCCATGTTGGAAACCCATTATTACATGGGTCACAGAGACAGAACTGCCTGGAAGCTCACAGGCCAACTACCCTGGAATACACAGCAATGAACAACAGGAGACCCTACCTCAGACAGAAAAGGAGAAGCAACTCCAGAAGGTTGTCCTCTGACCTCTACTCCTCTCTCCTTTTTTTTTTCTTTCTTTTTCTTTTCTTTCTTTCTTTCTTTCTTTCTTTCGTTTTCTCTCTCACACACACATACACAATTTTTTATTTGTTTAGGTTTTAAAGTACAGATAAATACATTTTCTACTGCAACTATTTCATTTTGTGGGAAGAAATAGGCAAAGCGGGGTAAGCAGGCTCAGGTCTCCTTGTCTAAATGTCAGTGGTGCTGAGATGTACAGACTGCCCCTAGTTATCTGCTACCTACCCTTAAGGTGATTATAGCAGGGAACTATTAGCCTGGAGAATTAAGAACGTAACAGAATGGGGCAAGCTTGGATTCAATCCTTTGCATATTGTAGGTACATTCCCAAGATAATTGTTTACTGTCTCTAGACCCCAGATACCAGAGCATCAAAATTATAGACAACAAGAAAATACTGTCAGGGCTGGAGAGATGGCTCAGTGGTTAAGAGCATTGACTGCTCTAGCAGAGGACCTGGGTTCAATTCCCAGCACCCACAGGGCAGCTACTAACCGTCCTTAACTCCAGTTCCGAAGCCCTCTTCTGACCTCCGTGGTATTGCACGACAGGGGTGCACTCACATACATTCAGGCAATACCCTTGTACACATAAAATAAAAATAATAAATATTGCTCACTTCTCTCTCCTTGACCCGCAGGCCTCTCTGCAAGGTAAGTCGAACGCCCCCCCCCAAACCCTGTGCCTACACTCCCCCAGCCTCATTCACCCTCCCATCTCCTCCGCCCTTCTCTCCTCCTAACCTAGTACCTGTCCCATTACTCGTCTTGGTGCCCCAACACGGGGTGGGTGGGGGGGCACACCACTGCTTCCTGATCCTTTGCATCCAGACCAACCCAGTTCCTTCTGGGGTTCCCAGGAGCACTCTGGGCCTGGCCCTGCCTCCACTTCCCTCTGCTTCCCTGGGCTGCACAACCTGCTAGCCTCTTTCCTGGACAACAGAGCTGACCTTTCCTCTTCCTGATCCTTTAGCATCCAGACCAACCCAGTTCCTCAGTGCAGTCCCCAGGAGCCCCTAAGGCCTCTTCCCACCTGATCTCCCTTTGCATCACTGGGTGGCACTGGCCACCAGTTGCCCTAGACCAGCATCTTTCCTGGGCTCTGCTCCCAGGCCAGTTCAACCCCCAAATTCCTAAGGCCAAAATCTTTCCTGGAGGGATCCAGACCTCATGAGAAAGCCTGAGAGCTTCTGATCCTCCATCAGACCTGGACCTCTGTGGGAACTACTGAAGACAAGAGCAATCTGGCCACTCCAATATAAAATCCAAAGAGAGAACCCAAAGCTTAGAGGAACCAGATTTTCATGACCAAAAAGTAAACCACAAAGACACATAAAGTTAACAAAAACAAACAGACCTAAACTTGAAGGCTTAAGTCTCACAAAAGAATCAGAAACTGCAAAAGAAATTCACATGTCAAAATCACAGAGAAAAAATAACATGAAAACCCAAAATAACATATCCCCACCAAATACCAATAGTCCTCCAGAGGAGTACAATGAGAATCCCCTAGAGATAATGCAGGACATGGAACTCAAAAGAACAATTAAAACATGATAAAAGAATTAAGTGAATTTAGAGAACACACAAAAAAGAAATCAAAGCTGAAGGAAGATAGGGATAAACTTCTGAATGAATTCAGAAAAGAGCTAGAAATATTGAAGATTACTCGGGCTCAAATGAAGAACGAAGTGAAACACTCAGTAAGCCAATTAGAAACGACAGCAGAAAGCCTCACCAGTAGGATAAATGAAATGGAAAAGAGAGTATCAAGACTGGAAGACAAAGTGGACGAACAAGACTACTCAAGCATAGATTATGAAAAGTTTAAGAAATCACAAGAATGGAATATGCAGGAATTGTGTGACACCATAAAAAGACCAAACTTATGAATCATAGGCATACAGGAAGGAGAAAAATCCCAAGATAATGGCATGGACCACATTTTCAACAGAATTGTGGAAGAAAATGTCCCAAAATTAAAGAAAGACATGCCCATACAAATACAAGAAGCATATAGAACACCACACAGACAGGACCAGAAAAGAAACTCTAAATGGCACATGATAGTAACCACACTAAACATACAAAACAAAGAGATGATACTGAAAGCTGCAAAAGAGAAACAAATCACATATAAAGGAAAACCCATTAGGATTACAGCTGATGTTTCAATGCAAACTATAAAAGAAAGAAGAGCCTGGACCAAGGTATTTCCAATTCTACATGATAATAGATGCCAGCCAAGAATACTT
>NW_008338715.1:12734029-12737647 GCF_000622305.1 Nannospalax galili | reverse complement strand
TTCACCAAACTCTGGTGTACCCAACTTCATAAAAACAATACTACAGATTAACCCCAACCCATTAATAGTAGGGGACTTCAATACCAAATGTCTCCATTAGATAGGTCAACAGGGCAGAGAGTTAACAGAGAGACATCTGAATTAAACAATAACATATATCAAATGGACTTAACAGACATCTACCCAGTATTCCACCTAAGCACCAAAGACATACTTTCTACTCAGCACCCCATGTAAACTTCTCCAAAAACAACCATATACTGGGGTACAAAACAAACCTCAACAGATAACCGAAAAATTTGAAAGAACACAAATAAATGATTTAACATTGCAACTCAACACACTTGAAAAGGAACAGCAAACGAAACCCAAACCCAGAGGACAAGAAGAAATAACAAAAATCATGGCAGAAATTAATGAAATTGAAACAAAACAATACAAAAATTGACAATTCCAAGAGCTGGTTCTTTGAAAAGATAAAAAACATTGACAGACCACTATCCCAGTTAACCAAAAGAAAGAAAGAGCACCTTCATATCAACAAAATCAGAGATGAAAGGGGAAACATTACAACAGACACCAGAAAGATACAGAACATTATAAGGGAATACTTTCAAAACTTATGTGTTACTAAACTTGAAAACCTAAAAGAAATGGACGGATATCTGAAAGCATGGGAACCACCAAAAATTAAACCAAGAAGAGATTAACAGCTTAAATAGACCCATAACATAAAAAAGAAATTAAAACAGTAATACAAAACGTCCTGACTAAAAATAGCCTAGGACCAGATGGATTTACAGCAGAGCTCTAGCAAACGTTTAAAGAAATCTGCATCAAATAATACTTACTTTATTCAAAAAAATAGAAATGGAGGGAGAACTTCCAAATTCCTTCTATGAAGCCGGCATCACTCTACTACGAAGGCCATATGAAGATACAACCAAAAAAGAAAATGATAGACCCATATCCTTAATGTACATAGATGCAAAAATTCTCAACAAGATACTTGCAAACCACATACAGACACACATCAAAATGATCATCCACCATGATCAAGTCGGCTTCATCCCAGAGATGCAGGGATGGTTCAATATACATAAGTCAATAAATGTCATAAATCATATAAATGGGCTCAAAGACAAGAACCACATGGACATCTCAATAGTTGCAGAGAAGGCCTTTGATGAAATTCAACATGCATTTATTTGAAAAGACCTAGAGGGAACTGGACTGGCGGGAACATACCTCAACATAATTAAAGCCATATATAACAAACCCACAGCCAACATCATTCTAAATGGAGGAAAACTGGAAGCATTCCCATTGAAATCAGGAACCAGACAAGGCTGTCCACTATCCCCACTTCTCTTTAATATAGTACTTGAAACTCTTGCAAGAGCAATAACACAAGAGAAGGAATTAAAGCAGTAATAATTAGAAAAGAAGAGATCAAATTATCCCTTTTTGCAGATGATATGATATTATATCTAAGGGACACCAAAAATTCCACCTGCAAACTCCTAGAAATTATTAACACATTCAGTAAAGTGACAGGCTACAAAATTAACCTACAAATGTCTATAGCCTTTCTATATATCAATAACAAGCAATCAGAGAAAGAGCATATGGAAACACTCCTGTTCACAATAGCTGCAAAAACAATAAATCTTGGAATAACCCTGATCAAAGACATTAAAGAGCTCTACAATGAAAATTTTAAATCTTTAAAGAAAGAAATCGAGGAAGATATCAGAAGATGGAAGGACCTCCCATGCTCATGGATATTGTGAAAATGACCATCCTACCAAAACTCATATATAGATTCAATGCAATGCCAATCAAAATCACCATGACGTTTTCCACAAAATTGGAAAAACTATCCTAAGATTTATATGGAAGCACAAAAAACCTCAGATAGGCAAAACAACCCTGAGCACTAAGAGCAATGCCAGGGGGGAGTACTATAACACATTTCAAGCTGTATTACAGAGGTAGAGTCATAAAAACAACATGGTACTGGCACAAAAAAAGACCCATAGACCAATGGAACAAAATTGAAGACCCAAATATGAGTAATTGCAATTTTAGCCACCGGATATTTGACAAAGGGGCCAAGAACATTAACTGGAGGAAAGACAGCATGTTCAGCAAATGGTGCTGGCAAAACTGGATCTCCACTTGTAGAAGTAAAGATGGCTATGAAACATCTTAAAAGATGTTCAACATCACTAATAATCAGGGAAATGCAAATTAAAACCACTTTAAGATTTCATCTTACCCCAGTCAGACTGGCTAAGATCAAGAAAACAAATGATACCAAATGTTGGAGAGGATATGGGGAAAGGGGAACACTCATCCACTGCTGGTGGGGCTGCAAACTTGTTCAACCCCTATGGAGAGCACTGTGGAGAACTCTTAAAAAACTACAAATGAACCTATCATTTGATCCTGTTACATCACTCCTTGGCATATACCCAAAGAACTCACCCCATTGCAGAGACACTTGTACATCCATGTTTGTTGCTGCTCTTTTCACAATAGCTAAGAGATAGAAACAACCTAAGTGTCCCTCAATTGACGAGTGGATAATGAAACTGTGGTTCATTTATATGATGGAGTTTTACTCAGCAGTTAAGAAAGATGGAATCATGAAATTTGCAGGAAAATGGATGGAACTGGAAACTTTTATACTAAGTGAAGTAACACAGACTCGGAAAAAAAAAAATTGACGTATGTTCTCCCTCATATGTGAATCCTAGAACCAAATCCTGATAAGTGAGTATGTATCCAGACATAACTACAGGAACCAGGATAATGGAAAGGAAACAGGGAGGTAAAATAAAAGAAAGAACCTGAAAGAGAAGAACAGTCGAAAACAGGACTTAATAAGGGAGATATGGATAAAAATTGGATTAGTTTAAGGGAGGTGGGAGGGAAGGGTATACAAGGAACCTAGGGGATAAAGGGAAAGAAGGAGCTCAAGAGGCAGGACTGTAGGAGAAGGTTATTATTGAGGGAGAAGGGGGGAAATGGGGGCACCTTAAGTGGGAAAACCATGATGGAGGGGTGAGACAATGTGAGAGATAAACAATGCTTAGCTAGTTTTTAAAACCAGTGGGAACCATATTACTCCTATACCTTACTGACAAATTATACATAGCAGATCAAGAAATATACGTCTAGGTAAGGTTTATCTGAGAACAACGGGTCTTTGCCCAAGATTTATCTACATGACACACAGTAATTAAAAATACCAGACTGGTGGAACTAACCTACTTGGGTATTTAACAGGCATACTTTGAGGCCTATAATAATTTGGTCAGAGGGACATAAAGGACACTTTTTGCTCCTTGCCCTCCTAGGTCGACTAGTTCCAGGGGACTATGAGCATTTCTCAAAATGTCCTATAATGGTGGTGGATCACCTGTCCTCTTGATCAAGGAGGCTGAGGAGACCCCACCAGATGGACTTGAACCAGTGTCCAGTCTATAAAGAGGAGGGTCAACACAGAGGAATCATTTCCTCAGTGCTTCCAGGCAAAGCCAACCATGGTCAAGCAGGACCTTTGATTTATCTTTGTATAGGCGGAACTGGTAAAAGAAAGGAGCCAGGGGC
>NW_008338715.1:12731051-12733855 GCF_000622305.1 Nannospalax galili | reverse complement strand
ACAAGCAACAATGCCAGATAGGAGATACCTTCTTTTGAGTTTTTGGCCTGGATGGCCCAAGGGATTCCCAGATAGTAACCCAGCATAGAAATTGGAAAATGAACAGCAGGCCCTGATCTTATCTAAAGGAATATTGACAACTGATTGCTGCTAGATGAGGAACAGCTGACCTTCCTAAATCAAAGACCTCTAGATAGGCTGACGAGATTCACCAGATGGACAAATACTTAGGAATGGCTGGGGTGCTGACAACACAGCAGACAGTAGCAGGGATATCAGAGTATAAGGGCTCTAGTAGGGGGAGGGAGGCTATGGGAGGGTGCCATCCAGGAAGTGGGTGTATCATTGGTTTGGGATGTTCTGTGTGACACACACGCACGCACGCACACGTGACACACACGCACGCACGCACACACACACACACACACACACACAAAATCAATAAATTAAAAAATAAATAAATATTTTAAAAAAACAATATACTGTCAATACAAATACTGATACTAGTTAGCAATGCTTTCAAAAATACAGCCTGGGAAAGTAGATTGAATAAAACTGTATATTAACTGTGGCTCATCTTGGCATAAGAAAATTAAGATGACCCAGAACCAGTAATCAGGCCCCCTGTCTCCAACTTTAACCTGTTTCACAATACCCCTTTTCTCACTAGAGAAATTCTAAGTTCTCTCTATGTAACTCATTTTCTTTAGGTTCCCAATATAACTTGGGAAACCAATGATAGTAGATTATTCACATATACACACACACACGTGTGTGTGTGTATGTGTGTGTGTGTGTGTATGAATATATGAAATTCCAAAAGCAACATGAATGCTCTAAGGGCATTATGCAAGGCACTGGACTTATTTTTGTCTTTTTTTATTTGAATCTTACAGTCACAAATTACAGGTATTATTGTGATCTAATTTTCAAAGAGAGTAGGCAAAGTTAACCTTCATTTCAAATATTATTTGCCAAGTCTGTCAGGATACTGGAGTATATGACTGCCCACTCTCCTCCAAAATTAATCCTGGAAGAATTAAATAAAGAGGAATCTTCTTCCAAGGTATAAGAGTCTATGAAAAAACAGTAAATTATGGCCAAGCTGTGTTTATGTCACATATGCTAGAAATACAAGGATAACTACCATCTCCATTCCTATTCCCACATATTACAAGAGAGAGAGTAATCATACAATTTTGATATCATTTTTGTCAAGAACCAAGACTCAGAATATCAATCAATCTAAGATGTCATAGACTGAATACACTTAGCCTAGATTTCCTGCAGATGCAGCTGACAAGTTGATCTGCACAAATTCATAAATGAATACAATTTTCACTAATAATATTAATTTATATTAATGTAAATTAGAAAAATAATTAGTATATCAAAGCAATGAGTACATGCTGCACAGATAAATTTCTTGAGATGAAGCTGTCAACACAAAAGCATAAATCTCACCTCAAAGGGGAAAAGAGATAGTTTATTCTGGAGCCAAATATGAGTGACCATGGCCCGGGAACACAGACTCAGGTTATCCCCCAATTCCATGTTCCAGCATGGAAGCAATTTTATGGGTTTTTTATGGTAACAGAACAAAGAAAAGTCATAAATCAAGATAATTTTCAAATACGTTGGTGGATACATTCAATAGGCAGATCATAGCAAAGTGTGGGTGGGGGGTTCTACTCTAGGTGTTAGATGCTGATGACATTCTTAGCTTTTTCATTGGTGGGACCTGGTAGTTTGCTAAGTTAATACATTCCAAATGGTTTTTTTATCTGTTAGTCATGGGATATTAGGTCAGAAACAGAAATGGGCAAAGAAATGGCTATTTAGGGGCTAAAAGTGGCCTGAGATAAGAGGTAATTAGGCTCTGGACCTGCAATATTCCAAATCCTCCACAATCTCCAGAGCACTAATCAGTTGGTCAGCCTTAAGGAAATTCAGTCCAAGACGCAGGCTTTTCTGGGAACTTTTTAGCTCACAAAGCTAAAAGTAAGTATTGCCCATTTAAATTTTCAAAAACAAACTGAACTTTCCCTTCCTCCATATTTAGTCCAAATACAAAAACAAAACCTTCCTTGATAACTGAGTTCAATTGCCATTAGGTGGTGTCTAGAAGGATATAGATCACAATTGCCATTAGAGTCCAAGTGGCAGACAACGTGTTGTCAAGGAATGCTAGCGCCATCTGGGAGATGAGTGGCTGAGATGCATGGGAAGGGTGGTGGTGATCCAAACAAGGAGAGGAAAGAGTTGACATGAAAGGCTCAAGGGGAATTTTGGGAGGATGAGTAGGCATCTTCATGGGATAGAATATGGCAGCAGATTGACGAGGATGGCAGAACCCAGGTAGGATGAGAAAGGTATCCACACAGGGACCAGCAGAAGCCTGGTTCAAGGTTAAGTGTAATGAGAAGGATATACAACCAGAAGTGTGGGCATAGGGGTAGCAGCAGTCTATAACAGACACCCAAATTAGAGGGGTGCAGATGAGTAATACAGGACTAGTCCAGCCCAGAGTGTCAGAACCTAACTGGTAGGACACTCCAGTCAGGAAGGAAGGGGATTCCTTCCTACTTTATAGTATTGGAGACCTGGAGGAATAGAGAATAATAAGCATACCAAAGGCTAAGATGGCCCAACTTAATCATTGTTCAGGAAGAAAGTATAAAATATAAGAAGAAGGAAAAAAAAAAAAAAAAAGAACTCTTGAGACACCGAGAGGACATAGTGGTATGAATGCATGACTTTCAACATACAGATAGACCAGCACAGAAACAAAGATCTGTGCAAAT
>NW_008338715.1:12701719-12730990 GCF_000622305.1 Nannospalax galili | reverse complement strand
ACATGAATTCCTTAGCTGTGTCTACTATAAAGATCAGAGAGTAATGACACCCCACCACCACCACCACCACAAAAAGCAGCAAGCATACTAAGTGCCCAGATCTTGATTTAAAAACAGTTCTCCACTGAAACAAACTGGTGATGCTTAGAGAATGACTGAATCCAAAATAATGATAATATAACAAATGGGAAAAAGCTAAATTAACAAACTCAAAGGCTAGCATAGCAATAGTTCCATTAAATGTAAGGAATCAAAATACACAAATTAAAGACAGAAACTGGCAACATACACTCTAAAGCATGACCCAGTTATATATTTTTATAACAAACATCTACTATACTGATATTAACAAGGTAAAAGTAAAAGGAAGAAAAATAAAGGAACAAAGGAAACACCTATAATAGTACCCCATCCCTATAATTCCAACACTTGGAGGCAGAGGCAGTTTGAGACTAGCCTGGATTACATTGTGAGTTAGAGACTAGCCTGAGCTATACTGTGAGAAGAAGGGGGGAGGAGGAGGAGGAGGAGGAGGAGGAGGAGGAGGAGGAGCAGCAGCAGCAGCAGCAGCAGCAGCAAAAGAGGGAAATAGCAGGGCACTTATGTTAACATCAGATAAAGTAGACTTCAGAGCAAAGAAAATTACCAGAGAAGAACAATGAACTAAAAAGACATAGCACTCCAAAAACATGAGGTGAAATAACAAAGCTGAAAAATGGGAGAAGCAAACTAAGAGCCAGAAGGATGAACTGAGATAGTCACAGTTGTAGTTGAAGATCTCAACACCTTCTCTCAACTAATAGAATAACTAGACAGAAAACAAGGAAAGACATGTAAGAGCTAAACAAAACTATCAAGCAATAGGATATGGTCAACATTTATCAGATACTCCCCTCAGTAACAGAATTATATGCATCTTTTCAAGTTCCTATGGGATATATGTCAAGGTAGACCATATTCTGAGCCATAAAACAAGTCTCAACAAATTGAAATTCATTAATATTATACAGTATATTCTCCAACACAATGGACACAAACTCTAAATCATTAACAGAAATATGAGCATTATCTAAACACTTAGAAATCAAATTGACACATTACCGAATCAGCTAACAAACACAAAAAATTCTCAATAAATATCATAAAAAATACTAAATAAATAAAAATTAAAACAAAGAATATTGAAATTTGGAAGGCATGGATAAAGTAGTACTAAGATATTTTGTAGCATGAAATATAAAAATGTTGGAAGAGCTATTTAATAGCCTAAACCCTCACCTCAAAAGCCTATAAAAAATCAATCAAAACAAGAAGGATCATGCTGTTTTTTATGTCTATACATCTGTAATATAGTTTGAGATTTAGCATGGTAATCCCCCTAGCATTGCTCTTCTTGCTCAAGTGTGCTTTGGCTATCCAGGGTCTTTTGTGATTCCATATGAATTTTAGCATTTTTTTTCTAAGTTTGTGAAAAATGTCATGGGGATTTTGGTTGGCATTGCACTGAATCTATAGATTACTTTGGGTAAGATACACATTTTCACAATATTAATTCTACCTATCCATGAGCATGGGGAGACAGGAAGGGGGTCTTTCTATCCTAATTTGAAGTTAAAGTCCACTCAATGTGAAGGAACTCATGTGGCATTGTAACCATAGCCAAATGCACATGGCTTGATAAGTCATAGATCCTAGAGAAAACCCTACCTCTGTCAGTCTTAGACGAATGTAATCATTTACTATATGTTAAATATTGATCTTTTATTTACTGATGAGTATTATCATTCACCACTCACTAAAGAAGCTTCTTTTTGCAACAGATGGAGACATTTACAGAGTTCCACAACAGGTCACACACAGAAAATAAGTGTCTGTGAGATGCCCAGTCCTAAGTCACACATCTACAATGGAACCTCTACACCTTAGGTTCACAGAACATAGTGGAACAGGGGGTAGGGAGAAAACTAATGCATCTTTCAACTCTCACCAACAAAGCTTCCTCATGCAACAGAGGGTAATGAATAACAAGGCCACAACTGGCCAAAGTGTAGATCATAAGAGACTACAGTGTGTGTGTCCCTGGATAGGACTCCTATATTAAACCTCATCACCCACAGCTCAGGGACCATTGCAGAAGAGGGGGCAGAAAGACTGTAAGAGCCAGGGTTGGTACATGATCATAAAAAGACAGTCTTCCAGGCCTCTGGGAACTTGCTCAAGACCCATGCTGACTCAATCAGACAAAAACCCAGCAAAGAACTGAGGAAATAGGCAGGAGGTCCCAACCTTAGCCAAGGAACTACTGGCAGCTAATTGCTGCTGGGTGAAAAAGAGTTGATCTTTGGGAGAGTGACTCTAGACAGGCTGACTCCAGTGGATGAACTCACACTGAGGAACATCTGGGTATACAAACTTGACTCAACAGGTCTTGACATATAATGGCATAATGCATGAAATCCAATGTGGGTGGCTATAAGGGCATGAAGATACGGGATGGGGTCGGAATATGATTAAGATGTATTATATGAAATGCACAAAAATTCAATAAAAATATAGATTGAGAAAAAACAAGAAGGAAAGAAATAATAGATCAATCAAGTTCAAAACAAAACAAAAAACAGAAGAATCTCCCTCACTCAGCAGTAATCAGTCTCCAACAGTCCCCAGGCTAGGCCCCACCCACCACCCATTTCCCTCACTCCATTCTGGACCTTTGTCTGATACAGTTGGCATGGGTCTTGTGCTTAATGTCACCACTGAGCAAGCTTCCAGTGGCCTGAAAGCCTCTGTTTTCCTATGTTCATGGACCCACCCTGGCTCTTACAATCTCTCTGCCCCTGAAACAGTCCCTGAGCTACAGGTGGGTGAGGTTTAATATAGGAGACCTAGCCAGAAACACACACTCTGCAGTCTCTTATTGTCTAAAACTTGGCCAGTTATGGCATTCTGTGTGCATCGTACTCTATTTATAAGGAAGCTTCACTGGTGAGAGTTGAGGGATGTCTTAGTATTCTCTCCATCCCCATGGATGGGGATGGATAGTCTAAATTTAATTAAGAACTGTTGTATGAAATGTACAAAAGTTCAATAAAAATATTTTAAAAATTAGAAAAATCATTGAACCAAACTACTTTCTTGAAAAAATAAAAAAATTGGCAAACTTCTAGCAAGACTGACATATAAAAAAGAAAAAATACATAAATTATCAATACTATGAAAGAGGAGCTATCAACACAGAAACTATGTGGACAAATGGACAATAAAAAATAAGAGGAACCATTATATAGATACAAAATCTGATAGATTAGATGACATGTACCAATATCTTGAAAAGTACTGCAATGATTCATCCAATGTAAAACAGATAATTAGAATAATCTTCAATTATTGAGGACCTTAAATGTATAGCTTAAAACACTCAAAATAGAATTCTGCAGGTCCAGATACACTAAACATTTAAGGTGAACTAAGGTCTGGGGAGATAGTTCAGTGGGCAAAATGCTTGCTGTTTAGAAACCTTAATTTTGAACCCCAGAACCCATGTAAAAACTGGGTGAGGCTGTGTGCACACAGGTAAGCCTGGTGGGGGCAGGGGAATGGGACGGGACAGAAACAGGATTGCTGGGGCCTGCTGCCTAGCCAATCTAGCCAAAACAGTGAGATTCAGTGGGAAAGTCAAAAATAAGGTAGAAGCCAGACTTATCTCAGTACTCTGGAGGCAGAGGCAGATGAGTCTCTGTGAATTCAAGATCAGTTTAGTCTATTAAAGCAGGTTCCAGGTCAGCCAGGGCTACATAGTGAGGCGGAGTCTCTAACAACAAACAAAACTTGAAAAGCAATAGAGAAAGATAATCCCATGTCAACTTCTGACCTTCCTATATACCCCTTGGGGGAAAGTGGACCCCTGAATATGCACCCACATGCACACCACAAACATACACACACACAAACACACACACAGAGAGAGAGAGAGAGAGAGAGAGAGAGAGAGAGAATGAGAGAGATGAATTTAAAGATTTGTATATAATTTCTTCCAAAAAATATGAGACAGAAACACATCTCAATTCATTTTATGAAGATGATAATACAAAGATCAAAAACAATACAAGAAAGTTCTGTTCTAAAGAGAACAGAACTCCTTGTGAATACAAATGCAAGAAAAGTCCTTAGCAAATATTAGCAAATAGAAGGCAGTAATATGTAAAAAGAATTATACACACAACAAAATGCACTTTATTCTAAGGTGCCACATCTGGCTTAGCATTTGAAAATCCATCAATGCAATTTACTATCTTAACATGTTAAAGAAGAAAAATTACATATTCGTATCAATTAATGTAGAAAAAGTATTTGACAAAAATCAACGTCCATTCATGACACAAACTCACAGAGAAACATAAATAAAGGGTCAATTACTCAAGTTGATAAAGACATTTTTGAGAAAGAAAACCTTCCAAAAAGATCCTTGCAGCTATTATAGTTAATGATGATCCAGAACAAGGTATTTGAGTCAAAAATTAATCATTTGTTTCTCTTCCAATACTATCCATCTTAAGTATGCTTTCTTTTTATTTTATTTTTATTTTATGTGTATGTGTGTATTGCCTGCATGTAGGTAAGTGCACCCGTGTCATGTAATGCGGAGGACAGAAGAGGCCATCAGATCCCCTGGAACTGGAGTTACGGATTTTATTTAGTCCTTGAAAATTCCATATATATATATGAAATGAATGTTGATTATAACCACACCTAATTTCCCCCTCAAATTCCTCCACAGGGCTCCCAACACATCTCTCTCCCAAATTCATGTCCTTTTTTTTTTTTTAGTAGCCATCAAGAGTGTCCCTGGCAGACACTGGCCTCAATCATGGACTACCCAGGCTCTAGAACCATGAATTAATAAATGTGTTCATTACAAATTATCCAATCTTTGGTATTCTGTTATAGCAGCACAAAACTAACATTTGTAAATCTAATAACAGCAAAAGTACAGAGCTATATGTTCTAAAAGGTGAAAAAAAAATCTAACTAAAAAGAAAGGAGTACAGAATTCACAGGTACAAGAATCAATGTAGTAAACATATCAATTCTCTTTCTACTGATATATGAATTGCAATTCCTATCACAATCTCAGCAATTTTTTTGTCATTATAGATAAGACTAGTCTAAATTCTACATAGAAAGTAATAGATAAGACTAGTCCAAATTCTACATAGAAAGCAAAAGCACTAAAATAACAAACAGCAATTTGAGGAAGAATAAAATGGGAGGCGTCAGTCTTCCTGATTCTGAGACTGTATGGCCATAGTAGTAGAAGTTAACACTATATGATACTGACAGAGAGAAAGGGAAATAGAGCACCTCAAAGAGAAAAACAGGAAGTAGGTCCTGAACTGAATTTTGTCAAAGGGGCCAAAGTGAGTCCATGAAGGGGAAAAAAGACTACAATAAATGGTATTGGAACAACTGGATTTGCACAGTTAAAATCAAAACAAAAAACTTAACCAAAGTCTTATATCTTATAAAAAATATTAATCACAGTTTAAATGACTACTATAAAACTTGTACAAAAAGACTTCTTAAAACTCTTGAGAATTGGAGTTGGAGAGGTAACTCAGGGTTTAAAACCACCTGCTGTTCTTCCAGAGGACCCAGGTTGGATTCTCATCTCCCACATGATGGCTCTGTCTCCCCCTTCTGGCCTTCACAGGCACTACACACATACCAGTATAAATACATGCAATCAGAATACTTGCACAAATAAAAATAAATAAATCCATGCCTGTAAGTCCCAGCACTTGGGGGGCAGAGGCAGGCGGATCTTTGTGAGTTCAAGGCCAGCCTGGTCTACATAGTGAGTTCCAGGACAGCTGAGGCTACAGGGGGACCTTGTCTCAAAAAGATCAAAAATAATGAATAAATAAATAATAAATAAATAAATAAATAAATAAATAAATCATTTTTTTAAATCTTCAGAATCGAGTTGGTCATGTTGGCACATGCCTTTACTCACAGTACTTGGGAGGTAGAAGCAGGTGGATCTCTATGAGATCGAGGCCAGTCTGGTCTATATAATAAGTTCCAGGCTAGCTGGGGCTATAAGGAGACCCGGTTTCAACACCTCCCCCCAGTTCTTCAGATTTTCAGGTTACATAAAAAATTATAATTTGATACTGAAAGACAATTCGTTTTTTTAAAAGCTAAAAAAAAGTTTCAAATTAATTAGCTCACAATGATTTACCTAAAGAACTTTTGGGCTGGGGTACAACTCAAAGCTAGAGGGTAGACCCAATATGCAGAAAGCCATAAGTTCTATCCCCAGCACCTCTCTCAAAGATCAACAGAACTTTTTTTAAAAGGAGAGGCAAAAAATATGAAGAGAGATTTTTGTCTAGCAAGATATGCAAATAGGGGTTAGAGAGATGACTCAGTGGTTAAGAGCACTGGTTGCACTTGCAGAGGACCCAGGTTCAATTTCCAGAACCCACATGATAGCTAACAACCAACCATCCATAACTACAGTTCCAGGGTATCTGACGCCCTCTTCTGGCCACTGTGGGCATTGCACACACATGGTACATTACATACATACAGGCAAAACACTATTACACACAAAAAATGTTTAAAGATATGCAAAGGGGAAATAAGAAGAAAAGATATTCGATATCTTTAGCACCAGAATAAGCTATCTTTGAATGACTAGTCCTAGACTGCAATGTCATAAGACTTACAACTTATTTTATTGAAGTCTCTATTTGGAACACATATAGGAAAGGCCTCCATACCCTTCCTTGATACCTACATCCTCAGAACTTGATTCCTATTGCCTTGTCATATTTCCTTCAGAGCACTTATTACCAGTAACCTTATTCTACACATTCATTTGTATTTATGCCCCCAGTTGATAATTTCCTACATTAGAATAAGGACTTGATGAGATTTTTATCAAGTGCCTGGCACACAATAGTCAACTCATAAATATTTTGAAAAATATAACACGTTTTAGTCACTGTTCATCACAGTTTAAGAGGAAAGTGTGGGAATGGTTTGAATGGGAAAGTGTCTTTGTAATAAGCCTTTACAAACTGAAATTTTGCATAATCTCATAAACAACGCTAATTACATATTTTAAGAACATTTAGAACTATGGACTCTTTTTAAGAAAAACAATGTCCAACAACAATTTGGAATCCCGATGTAATTTACTCTTATAAGCTAAGCTAAATGCATAGCTTTAATCTTATACCATGTTCCCCATCTGTGACTCAATTACACCTCTGACTTAGTACAACGTATGTGTGAGATGAGGCAGTGATGACACTGAAAACAATGACAATGCAAACAACATTTCCCCCACAAATTTTGCAAGCAACATGGCATAGGTTAATGACATCTCTGTGGTTTTATGTGCTGTTTGAGTCATTAGTATCAGAAAAACAATTTCTTCCTTTGTAAAGGTGTTATCAAAGATTGTTCATGTCTTCTGAAACCATTCTTGATATGCTGTTCAATAAATATGAGAGAGAGCTCTTTATTCAAGAGTTCTGAGAGAAGAGTTCTGAGAAATCAGAACATCTCAGAACAAGACTGGGCCCACTCTTGGTTAATCTACTCCAATAGTGAAGTTCCTCATTAATGTGGCACTGCCACAGAAAAATTTTGTTTCTGACTTCAGAAGTTTCAGTCCATGGTTGGCTCCACTGCATGGGCCTGAGGTAAACAACAGGATAGAAAGCCATGGCAGAGAAAAGCAGCTCACCAAATGGTGGCCAGGAAACAGAGGAGGAAGTCAGGGGTCACAGGGTAACACAGACACAAGACACAGCATCAAAGAACATGCCTCCAGTGATCTGCTTCCTTTACCCAGACCCCATGTCTGAACATTTCCATCACCTCCCCACTAAAAAATGACAACAAATTAGCTCTATCAACAGATTAGGTCAGAGCCCTTACAACCTAATCACTTCCCAAAGGTCCATCAGCTAGCAACCAAGCCTGTTATACATAAGCATTTGGGAGGACACTTCTTTTTTTAATATTTTATTTTATTATTTTAATTTTATGTGTATGAGTGTATTGCCTGCATGTATGTAAGTGCACCATGTCATGTAGTGCCCACAGAAGTTAGAAGAGGGTGTTGGATGCCCTGAAACTGGAGTTATGGATAGTTGTTAGGCACATGAGGACATGTCTTACAGACCTTAATGGTTTGCTTTTATAGTTCTACTCAGATATTTCACCCAGATATATTTCTTGGATTTCAGCTTTCACCTATCTTGGGTCTAAAGATGCCTTCTTTCATTGCCAAAACCATCTTCTCATTTGGAATTCTTAACTTTCATTCATCTTTCAGCTTTATAAGGACCTATCAATACCCTGTGGATCCAAACCACCACATTGCCAGCCATTACCCCAGTGTGACCTATGGAAGAAAAGAATCAGAAAAAGGGCCCTCCAGCAAGAACACAAGCAGATACTAGAAGAAAAAGCTGTAAGCAGAGCTGAAGGGCAACCTGGAAAATCTGATACAAAACTCTGGTCTCTACAATAAGAAGGTAGAAGCAACCCAATAAAGTCTGCAATGGGCTAACTCCCCAAGACTTAGACTTTTGAACTTGATAGGTATTTTTTTTCTTGGCAATGAATGCAGCCTAATTAGGAACTGCAATCCCTTGTCATTCAAATGTAATGAGTCTTTTCATTCCTCCTTTTCCACTTTAGCTAACTTCAGAGGATTCCCAGCTTTGCTTAAAAGAGCCATAGTTTCCATTTAAATTATGAATCCCAAAGCTACAATGACCTAGAGTTCAGTGTTCTCATAACACAGAGACCACAAACCATTTAAATTTTTTCAGTATGGAAAAGGCTTGGGGGTTTGAGAGCAAATTCCTTTTCTCAGAGTAGCAATACGTCAACAATTCTGGAACAATATCCTCCACCTTCAATACCTCTCTTCTAAATATGGAATTTAAATAGAATTCTGAGAAGTATATATGACAAATATAATTCTTTATCATGGAAAGCAATTTACAATATATGTGCTAGTTTGAATTATTTAAATTCAGTTAAATAATACTTCCTACTGGAAACTTTTATCCCTTAATTTTCAGAGCAGAAACCATAAATTCTACTTTCTAAGGTTGTAGTTGTGCCCAGAGGACTTTGGGTTCTTTTTTCTCAACTTCTATAAAAGCAAACAAACAAAAGAAAAATGTCCACCTTGTAGAGCTGCTTTTGAATTAATTGTAACAATGCATCTTAAAACATCTAGGAAACCAAACCCTGACACTGAATGTTGGTTTATTCCTTCTCACTGTCATAGACAATGAAATGCATTTTGGAAAAGAGTATTCATTAAAAACAAACAAAAAGTCAACCAACACCACATACCCCCCCCCCCACACACACACGCATCCAGAGTTGGGGATGTAGCTCAGTGGTAGAGCACTAGCATACACTACACACTGGGTTCAATTCTTAGCATCAACAAAATACAAAATAGCCTCTTTTGGGGAGGGGGAACAACTTTATGGGAAAAATCAGATTCAGAGTCAAACAACATATAATGATGGTTTTGTTTTTGTTTTTTTGTTTTGTTCTTGGTCTTTTTGAGACAGGGTCTCCCTGTAGCCCCAGCTGGCCTGAACTCACTATGTACACCAGGCTGGCCTTGATTGTGCTAAGACTTGAGTCCTCTCCCCTAAGATAATATATATATATATATATATATATATATATATATCCAATAAAATTTAATGGAGGTGAAAATCCAATTTTCATTGTTTGTTTCATAAAAGACATTACACATTTGTGGTGATGCTGGTGAAACTGTGCTGCCAATCATAAGAAATAGCACATCCAATTACATATTATACCTGATATTTGAGCATCATAATGAACAATTACTGCTTTAATATATGTACTAAATATACTTATATTGTTATTTTAGGATATATTCCTTATTTTTAAAATTTTATTTTTGTGTACGTTTGTACGTGTGTATGCACATGTGTCATGGCATGTGTGTGGAAATCTGAGGACAACTTGTATCTTCTCTCGTTCCACCATGTGGGTTCTGGGGATCAAACTCAAGTCATCAGGCTTGACAGCAAGCACCGTAAACTTGCTGAGCCATTTCATCAGCCCTCTTATACTTCTTTTTAGGTTTTCTATTGAATAGCATGCCATGTTACATCAAAACAGCTTTATACATCTCATGTTTACTGTGTTTGTTGATTACGTCAATAAGCTATGTGGGGTGGCTGACTTATATCATCTAGGCTGGTATAAGGGCAGGCTACAGTGTTCCCACAACAATGACATCACCTAAGGAAATCTATCTCAGGATGTATCCCTGTCATTAAGTGATACGTGACTCTGTATGTATGTATGTATGTAGGAGGTTTTTCAGAGATGTATGCTACCATTTTTATACTTGGTCACTATGGAAACAAAGGCAGGAGTCCTAACCCTGAATGAGGCCAGCCTGTGTTATATAGTGAGTTCTAGGAAAGCCTGGCTTACAGAGTGAGATCTTGTCTCAAAACGTAAAAGAGAAGAAAAAAAGATTTGCGGAATCAGTCATATTGGGAAAGACAACACAGGGGAGAGGAGCTTTCAAGAGCTTCCAAAGTAAGAGGCAGCAACTTTCTTTCCCAAAAGCAGACAACTCTTCCTTAAGATAGCTTAAGAAGGAACATGGTTTTGTTTCTGTTTTATGTGCATGCACTCATGTGTGTGTGCATGTGGTATGTGTGCATGTGCATATGTATGCATGTTCTAGTGTGTGTGCATGTGTGGTGCGTGCATGTGCTGGTGTGTGTGCATGTGCATGCATGTGCTGGTGTGTGCATGTGTATGCATGTGTTGGTATGTGCATGTTCATGTGTGTACATGTGTCATTGGTGTATGTGTGCTAGTATGTATGTGTGCATGTGCTAGTATGTGTGCCTGTGCTGGAGTGTATATGATTGTGTTTGTATGTGTAGTATGTATGTGTATGTGTTGGTGTGAGTGCATATGCATATGTGTGCATGTGCTGGTGTGTGTGTGTGTGTGTGTGTGTGTGTGTGTGTTTGCTCATGTGTTTGAACACAAAGGCCAGAGGTCTCCAGAGAAACTATCTACCTTATTTTTTGAGGCAGGGTCTGTCACTGGCTAATGAGCCCCAAAGATCCACTCTCTCAACCTCCCCAGGTCTGGGATTAAAAATTCATGCCATGATACCCAGCTTTATATGTGGGTTCTTCAGATTGAACTCAGGCCCACATGCTTACATGGCAAGCACTTTAGTAACTGAGCTATCTCCCCAGTCCCAGAAATAACATTTTTATTAAGTCTAACTTATACTTATTTCCAATAAGAAGCACAATTCACGTGACTGAAATTCAAATGCACATACTAATGTGCATTAAGATGCTCCCTCCTTCTGCTATCTTCATTCACGTCCCTAACTGCTCATTCAGTGCCCTATACAAGATCATTCCATTAAGACCTACATATTCTCCACATGCATTTAATCCACCCTATGCAAATGTGAATGGGTAGTTCCCTCATTTTTACATTTTGTCAACACAATGATTGTTTTTAAATATTCAACAATTAGAGTCTAGAGGGCCCGATGTATTAGTTTGTCTTAACTTTCCATAACGAAGTCCGTAACTCACTCCATTCATGGATCCCTCCCTGGATGTGTAAATGCAGCATCCATCACCATTCATTCATTCAATATCTCATGTGCCAGGTTCTATTCTAGGCAGTGAGACAGCAGTGAATAAAACTAACAACTATTCCTAGGCTCACAGATCCCTGTAGGAGAGAGTTCTCTCTAGATGTCTCTAGTATAGAGAAAGACCAAAATACCATTAGAAAGTGAGAAGTTCTGAAGAGGAAAATAAATTGAAACATAAATGCTAAGATAGACAGGAAAGGATTCCCTAAAAATGAAGAAAGAAAACATGGTGTGTGTGTGTGTGTGTGTGTGTGTGTGTGTGTGTGTGAATGATCCAGGTGCAGAGAACACTAAGAGCCAAAGATTTAAGACAGCACTCTGCAAAGAACAGCAAGAAAGCTAATGAGGCTGGAAAGAAGCAAGTAAGGAGGAAAGAATAGGGGGCCTGGAGACCCAGGTGTTACCCAGTCTTGTAGTCCATAGAAAATTCTTCATTGGGAACAATGGGAGAAATGGGCATGCAGCCAGAAAGTCCAGCAGCCCTGTGGGTGAGGAAACACACCAGAGCCAGGTGCTGAGCACAGGCAGAGAAAATGCAGTTAGGCAATCAGGTAAAAGTTGCTTACCATACTGAAAGACTAAAAGATTAGAAAGAGCAAAGCTTGGGGCCAAGCACAGAAACCCACTTCAATAAGAACAAAAAAGATTTTGCTTCCTTCTTGCCAAAAATACTCACATAATCCAGGGATGGGTGAACAGGGACGGCAAAGCCATGTTGTAATGCATTTACATTCTCGATTTCTCATTTGCATTGGCAGGAACTTCAATGACTACAATTTCAAACAGTCTATTATGAAAATTATGTTAGCAATAAATTTGTATTGTGAAGGCTTATACCACAGTTAGAAACTTGATTTTCAAATATTATTCCATTGCAGGCAAATCTGTTGCCAAATAACCATCTGTTCTGCATTTTATCCTCATTTCCTTTCATTGAGAAGTTTCTGGAGAGTTGTCAGAGGTAGTACTGGTTATTGCTATTTTGATGGACATACAGTATATGCTAGAAAAACTGATTAATTTCAATTCCTCCTTTGCAAACATACTTCAATGTGATTCCTTCAATCTTCATAGCAATTGAAAAAACTACCATTTTTCCTCCAGTTATTGCCTACAGTTTTCTCACCATGCATCTCTTTACCTTTTCCAATCCACTCCGTTTCCCCATTTCACCAGCCCTATTCTCACTAAAGCTTTCTTCTTATTCAGATCCCTCTAGAATTCCTATTTGGCATTTAGGGTCACACACTGATCTTTGGGAGGCCTTGAAATTAATTTCCTATAAGACTAATTCACAGTGTAATGGGAAGAAGAAAATGACACCAGTCAAGACAATATCCAGGAAGGGAAAATACATATAAATGAACAAAGCCTAAGTATGTGCTCAGAGGCAAAGCTAAGTCACAACAGAGGCTCAGTTAGGATGATTCTGTTTTAAACACAAGAGACATAGAAGTCATTTATAGCAATGTCTTCATTTTATGGTAAAATAATGAGGTATAGAAAAATGTGTCAGTCTCACTTTGGTTGAGAGTGCCTGAAAAAGGCAATTCAACCTAGCTTAAACAGTAAGAAATAAAATTTCCCATATGCCCAGACTGTGCATGGGGAGTGAAGAACTGCTGCTCTTGGCAGCAACCCTAGTCACCCACACTCCCTGTGTTAGGTTACTACACTTCCACAGGATTCCTGGGAGTTGGAGAACGAAAGGTCTAGAGAGGGAACCCATGACTCCTTGAGTCACTTTCAACCAAAGACCTGGGCAGGAAGCCCCAAGAAGACATTCCCTCTTGTCTTGTGCCCATTGCTTTTTCTTTTTTAATAATAATATTTTTATCATTTGAGAATTTCATACACACATGCAATGTATTTTGATCATATTCACCCTCCAACTCCTTCTAGAACCATGCCCTAATATTTACCTCCTTCTGACATCATGTCCATTGTTATTATTATTATTTATTTTATCCACTGAGTCCAAATTGTGCTGCCCATATGCTCATGAGTATGGCCCTCTGCCCATTTTTAAAGCAATTATTGGCAAGGGAAATGGCATTTCAAGACTGGCCTGATTGAAGCCTTGGACTAAGTTTGAGGTAGAAAAAGTGCTGGGGAATCAAGATTAAATACCCTGGCCACAATCAAAACATCAGATACCGGGGCTGGAGAGATAACTCAGCAGTTAAGAACGCTTGCTGCTCTTCTAGGGAATATGAGTTTGGTTCCCAGCACCCAAGTCAGGCAGGTCTTAACCAACTGTAAGTACAGCTCCAGAGGCTCTGACACCCATTCACATGCACATGCTCACACACCTACACATAATTAAGAATAAGAATAATAAATTAAGGGGGCTGGAGAGATGGCTCAGTGTTAAGAGCACTGGCTGCTCTTGCAGAGGACCCAGATTCGATTCCCAGCACCCACACGGTGGTCACAAACAGTCCTTAACTCCACTTCTGGGGAATCCAAAGCCCTCTCTGACCTCCGCGGCATTGCACAACACAGGTGAACTCACATACATGCAGGCAATACACTCATACACATAAAATAAAATAATAAATATTTTTTAAAAGAATAATAAGTTAAAAAATAAAAATAAAAACATCAGTTACAAATCCAAGGCTACTTTCACTCGCACATTTATCCGACTGCATTTGCACATCTGCTTGTGCTCTAATAAAACATTCAACTCCTTTCTTTTTGCAAACTTCTCTCAGGAGCTTACTTACTCTTTTTCTGATTACCCTGGGCTTCTACAAAAGAGACATAGGTAATGGTAAGCACTGGCTTTAGAGCCAGACCTCCACCACAATAAAAGTATGTGCCACCTTAGCCATGTTACTGAATTTACTTGTTATAGAGTGATAAAATGTTATCTCACAAAGTTGAGAAATAAGTTAATATATATCAAGTGTTTAGAAAAATAGCTGTTTTGTAATAAGTCCTCTATTAGATGTTTTAAGTAATAAGTCCTCTATTAAGTCCTCCTATTTTGCCTCTCCTTTTTATTTTAATTTTTATTGATTTTTTGTGTGTGTCTTTCACACAGAAAATCATCTTTATATTCCCTTTCCCCTTCCCCTTTGGCTCCCTCCCATAGCCCCCCTGCACTGGAATTCATACATTCTGTCATTTGTATTAAGGCCTATTACATAAAGTTAAGAGTCCCCAGATGTCCCACAGTGCAAGTTCATCCACCGGGGTTTAGTCAGCCTATCTAGAGTCTCTCCCTTCAAGAAGATCAGCTCTTCCTCACCCAGCAGTAATCAGCTGCCAATAATCCTTTGACTAAGATTCGGGCTTGCTGTTCATTTCCACAGTTCTGTGCTGGGGTTTTTGTATGCCTAAGTTTGCATGGGTCTTGTGCATGCTGACACCATTACTGTAGGTTTGTATGAGAAGGATCCCAGATGCCCATTGGACCATTTCCACATGGTCATACATCTTCTCCCTGCTGGCTCTTATAATCTTTCCACCCCCTCTTGCATAATGGTTCCTGAGTCCTTTTTTTTTTTTTTTTTTTTTTTGGTTTTCTGAGACAGGGTTTCCCTTGGCCTAGAAGTCACTATGTAGACAGGCTGGCCTTAGTCTCACTGAGATTAATCTGCCTTTGCCTCTGCCTCTGTCTCCTGAGTGCTGGGATTAAAAGTGTGTACCCGTCATACCCAGTGTGCCTCTTTTCTAAACAAGTGTTCCAGTTTCTCTTTACAGAACTACCTTTCTGCCATGCCATATGATCATGCAGAATTCTTAGTATGAACAGTTCCCAAACCCTACTGGACAAAAGACAGACACAATGGCCAAGATAAGCCAATCCCACCAGTTTCCCCTACGATCTGAAGCCCAAGCAGACTGATTCAAAGATAGAAAACATTTAAGATTCAATCTCTGGTGCCAAAGCCCTAAAGTGGCGTTCCCGGAATTCTTGCTCCCTAGACTACTAGAACTGTTTTGTACTTTCCAAAATTTAATTAACAATTCTTCCCTTGTGTTTATTAGTCATTTAATACCCTTTTTAAAATTCCTCTTTTTTGCTGAAATAACAATATTTGTTGTTCTATAATCATTATCTTGAACAAATAGGACTCCTCAGATTAAATAATAAAGTAATTATTTTGTCTCTCACTGAGTCCTAAGTCTAGGCAAGAACTTAGCTCTTCCCTGGGCCCCACACAGGCAGCACAGAAAGGAAGATGACAGCTCTGAGGTCAGACATTCTGAGCTCATGTCCACCTTATGGTATGTAGGTTTCATGGCCTCAGTTTCCTTACCTGAGAAATGGAGGAGTGTCTACCTCATTGAGTGACCCTAAAACTTAAAATAACTCTACAAATATGAGGTGCCTGGAAATGGCCCTACACATAGTACTTTATGGAAAGTATTAACAGAACTGATGGCAGTAATTGCCCTATAAGGCTGTCTATCTTCTTCACAATCATCACAGCAGGCCAGAACCCTCTTGTTTCTACACCTTTTTCATGTGGTCCTCATTTCCAAATTCTTCAAGACAAAATCAACTCAAGGGCCACTACTTCCATGAGACCAATTTGAGTGCCTCAATCTGACACTTTACTTGTAAGAATGATCATCTTTAGTACTTCGTGCCATTTCTGCTTTTCTTGTTGTGCCTGAGTGTAACTCAAGAAACCACCACAAAAAAAGAAAAAAAAAGTGTTTCTTGGAGTCAAGAATGATGCTCAGTCTTCTTTTATGTCCTCATATTACTTAACCTAAAAAAAGTAAGACTCACAGCACATCTTTAATAGTTAACTTCTGAGTGACCCTCTGAACACTAAAGGGTTTTCAATCACAGTGACTTTGGATATACCTGCAGGTTCTTGAACCTTGTGTTCATTGTTCATATAAGAATAGAGAGGATGGGGCTGGAGAGATGGCTCATCAGTTAAGAACACTAGCTGTTCTTGCAGAAGACTGGGGTTCGAATCCCACTACCCACATGGCAGCTAACAACTGTTCGTAACTCCAGTTCCAGGGGACACCCTCTTCTGTCCTCCATGGGCACTGCACAACACAGGTGCATTTACACACATGCAGGCAATACATGCATATGCATAAAATAAAAATAATAAATAAAAGTATTTTTTAAAAAAAAGAATAGAGAGCATGAGGTCTGGCATGGTGGCCCATGCCTTTAATCCCAGCCCTCCAAAGGGAGAGGAAGGCAGGCCTCTGTGAGTTCCAGGCCAGCTGGGGCTACAAGGTGACCCTGTCTCAAAAAGAGAAAAAAAAAAAAACAGAATAGAAAGGACAAAAAGTCTAGAGCTAGTCATTATCTTCCCACATTGGGCACCCAATAAATGTTATTAATTTATCAAGAAAAAAGTTGAAACTTCAGAAGCTACAAATGAATTCCAAATATGATAGGAAATTCCAAATGTATTTATTACTGTAGATTTGAAACCCTAATGCCAAAACTGCTGTTTTGTTTAAAAATACAAACTAGATAAGGAAAATAAATATTCTTGGACAACTTTTCCCCCTTCTAATACATTTTTTTAAAAACAATAAGAATAATTTTCAGGGCTGGAGAGATGGCTCAGTGGTTAAGAGCACTGACTGCTCTTGCAGAGGACCCAAGTTCGATTCCCAGAAGCTAACAACTGTTCATAGTTCCAGTTCCAGCAGATTCGACGACACCTCCTTCTGACCTCCACGGGCATTGTATGACATGGGTGCACCTGCACACATGCATGCAATACATTCATATACATAAAAGAAAAATAATAAATAATTTTTTAAAATAAAAATAGAATAATTCTCATAAGTACTGTGAAGGAGATCGTTGAAAAGGTAACTACACGGCAATCTCAAGAGGCCGAGTGGAGAGCGGCCGGGCGGGCTCGGCCGGGCGGAGCTTTCCTTGACTAGGCAACAACCTTGCTGGAATGGCTTGGCCTTCTTCAGGGAGCTCCGATGCCGGGCCCCAACACTTTCCCCTGAGACCAGCTTGCTTCGCGGACCCCAGCCCCCAGTGAAGTCACACCATGGCACCTGGAGCTCCCGCTCTCCTGCAGGGCGGCCCCTTCTTGCTGAGCTCCCACTGGCTTCTCTTCTGATGGAAAGTGATCAGCTGGGAGGATGAGCAGGTGGGCCCTGCTGCTGGTTGGGATGGTAGGCTGTGAGAGCTCTGGTGGCCTGAAGTGGGAGGCCAGTGTTTGAGGATTAGATCGTGCATACCTTTTAGCTTGCATTTGTTGAGCTACTCTATGAAAAGTCCAATAATTAGATGACAGTCCAAGGGTTTGCAGAAACTTTCCAAGACAGACCTGTAAAGAAATTACTACCCTTCAGAATGAAGCTGTTGATATGCTGACAGCAGGGTCTGAGGTAGTTCTGATTGTCAATCATCATGGGTATCCTAGGACTAATGAGTTTCATGGAAGATCACAGTAATGAGTTTTTCACTGATTCAAAGTTGCAGGACACAGACATTATAATTGATGGCTATGCTCTTTTCCAGTGTCTTTGCTTCGACTCAGACTTGGAGCTCGGGAATGGAGGGAACTATGATTCATTTGCAGATGTTGTACAGAAATTCTTTGAATCATTGTTTGCATGTAATATCTGTCCATATGTGGTATTAGATAAAGGATGTGACATTTCAGATAAAAAGCTTACCACTTTAAAGGATCAAGCTATAGAGAAGATCCAGGCAGCACATTCCCTTGCTGCTGGAGGAGGTGGGAATGCATGTCCCTTACTTATCCAGGAAGTGTTCATACAGGCTTTGGTCAAGCTGCAGGTCCAGTGCTTTTCAAAAGCAGATCAGGACATTATGACTCTTGCCAATCATTGGAATTGCCCTGTGCTGTCATCAGATAGTGACTTTTGCATTTTTGACCTGAAAAGTGTATTTTGCCCACTGAATACCTTTCAGTGGAGAAATCTAAACACTGTTAAGGATACATTAAATTACTATATTCCTGCCAAGTGTTTTTCCATTGATCCGTTCTGCCATCACTTCAGCAACATGAACAAAGCTCTGTTACCTCTCTTTGCAGTGCTATGTGGAAATGACCGTGTTAATCTGCCCATCATGGAGACATTCTTAAGTACATCTTCCTCTTGGTTCTAAGGGGAGGAGACGCCACCGAGTTATGGGACTTCTGAACTGGATATCTAATTTTGATGACCCTACTGAAGCACTAGATAATGTTCTGAAGTATCTCCCCAAAAAGAAATGAAAGAATGTTAAGGAACTCCTCTGCTGGGCTATGGAGGAGTACCAGCAGTCCTCCATGAAGCTTCAGGACTTCTTCCAGTCTGGCACTTACATCTGTCCAGATGCTTTGAATCTGGGTTTACCAGAATGAGTACTAGTGTCTTCAGCTAAAGGCCAACTATCTCCTTTCATCAGTGATGCTCTGGTACTCAGAAGGACCATTCTTCACACATAGGTAGAAAATATGCAGCAACCAAATGCTCACAGAATATCTCAGCCCATCCCACAAATCATCTACCGGCTTCTTTTGAATTCATCACATCCAGAAGACATATCCCAGAATGCATTGCCTTTTCAGCCTCTAGCTTTCAATGAAGTGGAAATAATTAATAAAAATATCAAAACATCAATTGTTTACGCAGTACAACTGCCCAAGGATCATTCTGACTTGAGCAGACTGACTAAGCTCTCCTTGGCTCGGCAGCAGACACTTCCATTAGAAGACTTGAAGGTGAAACAGGTTGTTCTGAAGTCCATCCCTACTTTTCTGAAGTTGCCCATTGCCGTCAGTTGCTACTGGTTACAGCACACGGAGGCCAAGGCAAAGCTATATCATCTACAGGCCTTGCTGCTGGGAATGCTGATGGAGCCCTTGCATGCCATCATCAACAGTCCTGGTAAGGAAGACCCACGGGCAGGTGCTAAGATGTTGTATGAAGAGTTCCAAAAGGTGAAGTCAGCGCGGCCCAGTGCCAGATTAGATTTAGACACAGTTCACGTCTTCTGTCAGTGGCAGTGCTGTCTTTAGATGGGGATATATCTCAACCAGCTGCTGCCCACGCCTCTCCCAGAGCCAGACCTAACTCGATTGTACAGTGGAAGCCTGGTGCATGGACTATGCCAGTCACTAGCATCAACCTCTGTGGAAAGCCTTCTGAGCATGTGCCCTGAGGTGAAGCAACTTTATGAACATCTATTCAATGCCACAAGGTCATATGCCCCAGCTGAATTATTTCTACGAAAGGGTAAATCAAATTCAAAAAAGGGGGGTCAGAAGAAGATTACCAGATGGTCAAAGAACAGAGTGGGAACTACTTCAGACACCAGACACTGGTATGAGGGAAGCAACCAATTTGGGCTGTTAATGACTGAAAACTTGGAGCACACTGAGGCCTCAGAGCATGAGTCTGCATCACGTTGAATTTGTGATTCTGTCTCCTTTAAGCTAATTTTTCTATAGAACTAACCTATTACAGGATAAACATTACAACAGATAACCTTTGAATTCCAAGATATTTTGTACTACTTTTAATGAAGCATGATTTAAGAAAAGTTAAAAAAGAAAGAAAAGGTAACTACATATCTTTTTTTGTCATTTCTAGAGAAAAGCTCTTTTGTTTTTGACACATTACATGACATAAAGTACACCATGTTTGTTGTTTGGTTTCTCTAAGTATATGATAAAACTTAAGAAACATACACTTCTCCCATTGATGCCCAAGACCATACTATTTACATATATATGTAAAGATGGTACTGGCTCAAATTATGTGGGTTAGGTTTAGTCATCTGAGAAAGCCAGCTAGGAAAAAGAAATTCAGGAACCACAGACTTAATTCTGTGTGAAAACTATCTATGAAATGGAGATACATAAACTGATTCACTTCTCTGATCCTGGGAAAAGGCTTAAATTACATCTAATTGGCACTCATAAAATTCCATATTCTTTGGTTTATTATGGTTAGTGGATATGATTATTTCTAAATTTAAAAGTGTTCTTTTCTAAATGTAATGTTACAAGCAATGTTTCACTGTTGCCTTATTTCTTTTTAAGACAGGACCTCACAAAGACTAGGCTGACCATGAACTATAAACTAACCAAGACAGACCTTGAACTCCTGATTCTCCTGTCCTCATGTCCCATGTGCTGGGATCACAGGCTCATTTCTTTTCTACTAGGATAAGAAAAGGGAAAAGAAGAAATTAAGTCTTACTTGGATTGTGCAAGACAGCCTGGTGCAATCACATTTTCATTTTCTTCCACGGCCTGGAGTGCGGTAAGCTCCACCATGTTAACCATCACATCATTTGTGTGCCCTGGAAGCTGTGGAAGCACTGAAATCATTTTCTCTACCAAGTTGTCTCCATGATGTCCCACAGCTCCTGTTTAACCAAACATGCAAATGTAAACTCAAAAACAAAGAGAAGTTAACTAGATAAATGCTTTATAATGCCCCATCTACCAAAAATAACAGGCATTTTTTTAGTTTCTGTTGTGCAAATCAGTAACACAAACTTAGAATTTTGCTGTTTATGACACTAATCACATTTACAATTACTCCACTAATGTGTACCTCATGGACTAAACTTAATGTTCCATGAAGACAGGCTTCTAGTCTGCTCTGGTTACTGCTGTATCTCCAGCACTTAACACAGTGCCTACAAATACAGCATCAACAACTATTTGCTAAATAAATTACCAGCATATAGTCAATCAGTCAAATAGTGTCATAGGATGATGCTCTCCTGGAATTTTAAAGTTAATTCTATTTTTACTTTGATAACACACTATGACCAGGAAAAGCTTAGGGACTAAGTAAGACTAGCAGATTTACCTGCCACTACAACCATAATCTCCATAATGACAATGGTGCCCTTTATCTAGTTGACCTGTTACCCACCAGATCTAGCATAAAAAGTGGCAACTAGCAAGCTCTCACTAAATACTTGTGAATAAGTGAACAAATGGTAAAAGCCTACAATAGAAGCAACACTTATCAACACTTACTAAGTGTATTCTGTATGCCAAGCACTACTCAAGGAGCTTTATAGGTATCAAGCTTTCTATGTATCAGCTCTAGCAGTAATGGTTGGAGGATGAGCTAAGAACATAGCTTAATTGGTAGAATGCTGGCTTATGAATGCAGCCTTGGGCTTGATCCCCAGAACCACATAAAACCAAGAGCAGTAGCCTATGCCTGGAATCTTAGCACTTAGAGACTTTGAGGTCAGTCTGGGCTATGTGAGTGAGACCCTATCTAACAATAATATTTTAATTATAATACCAAACAAATCCTAATCAAAATTCAAGACCAATGAATTTTAACAGTCCAATACTTTTTCTGGAAACTAAGTTATCTATCACTCATGACTGCTTGGAAAACATTATTCCAGCAATGGATGGGACTGGGCACAGCTGTAAGTCTGAATCACTTCCAGTCAACTAATATGTTGCATCCTAATGCCACTCTGTTTTTTGCCATGTCATATACATTTTTTTTTATTTTCTGTTTATGAGCATATTGCTTGAATGTAGGTAGGTGCACCTGAGTCGTTCAATGCCCAAAGAGGTCAGAAGAGGGCATCAGAACCCCTGGAACTGGAGTTACGGACAGTAGCTAGTTGCCATGTGGGTGCTGGGATTCGAACCTGGGTTTTCTGCAAGAACATTCAGTGTTCTTAACCACTGAGCCATCTCTCCAGCCCCAAGAATAGAATTCTTGTAGCAGTAGAAGATTCCTCCATTAAAGCAGGGAACCAGGTCTTATTTATGTTGTTTGTGGTTTATGGCTGTCTCACGATACTCAGACTAGGGGCTGCTTCATTGAATGAATAGTAAGAAGAAGAGCTCCTAGGATGGGGGAGGGGCAGTTGTGAAATTCTTTAAAATATTACATCAGGAGAGTAACAATGTCAACTTCACATGATAGCTACTCAATAACTCTTCTGTGAATACAGATTCTCACATGTCCAACTTTAGAGAATTCAGTAAACTTTTAAAACTTTTTAATTGGAGCTATAGCATGACTCAAATATAGACTAAGCATTTGGGATTTATCAATGTCACAGTAACTTCAGATTCTCCTATAAAATTAATACAAAGTCAAGATTTCTATTATACTTACATTTTTGGACTCTTTATTCTAGAAATTCTAAAATATTATTTAAGACACTGAGGAGTAGAAATCAGCCGGGACCCAGTTACTTCCGTCCTGTCCAACTTTTAATCTGGCCAACAGCAATGTTTCCCTTATCTATACAAAGAAGATTTCGAATCTCCATTTCATTTTCTTCCCAAGGAAGTAAAGGAGAAAAAATAGATATTCAGGCTCAGATGAGTCCTTCTTCTACTAATTTATCATATGATCTGAAGCAAATTCCAGAAATGTGGTATTATTTTACCAGCCTGAAACTCAGAGTTGGTCTGACACCAAAGTACCTTTGAACCTAAGGATTTCAAGTTCTACGTTAAACTAATGCTCCAATAGTTAAACTTTCTAAATTAACAGCACTAGAAAAATACCAACCTTGTATAACCCTGTTAGAATGCATATGTTAATGTCAGTATCATAAAGCATCTAGTACCTTGACATGCTTTTCTAAGCAACAAAACAGCACTGGAATCAATACCGTATTAATCTTTGAAGCTGCCAACTTCTAGCTACAATTCTCACCACTACCCACGACTAGCCTTTTCAAACTCTTTCTGCAGCCTTACATGTGAATGGTCATAGGCACAGGCCCAAATCTTACGTTCAACCATTTGCTAGCTGTGTGACCTTATACAACTTACTTATTTCCTCTGTTTCATTCTTCTCATCTGTAAGATGTGGACAGGTTTTAATGCTTCAAAGAACTACTGAAAAAAAAAAAAACTACAGAGGTTTATATATACAGGGTGCTAAAAATACACTATATGGGGATGGGGAGATGGTTAAACAGCACAAATTGTTCTTGCAGAGGACTCAGGTTCAAATCCCAGCACCCCCATGGCAGCTAACAACCATCTATAACTTAGTTCCAGGGGATCTGACACCCTCTTCTGTCCTCTGTGGGCACTGCATGACACAGGTACACTTACACACATATAGGCAATACACTCATACATAGAAAATTAAAATAATAAATAAATTTTTTCAGTATTTCAACTATTTTACTATTTATTCAAAGCACAGTAAAAAAAATTGGTACACTTTGGAAATTCAGTGGCACAGGTATACTGCCATTAACTTGAGGAACATTATACAGTTAAAAAAAAGTAAATAAAAAGAAAAAAATATTTTCCTCCTGTTTTGAACACCACATTACATAATTTTACCTGCCCAAACAGACCATTTACAAATATCAGGTCAATAAACTGCTAACATCCATAAAAAGGTAGCTTTCTTACTAAAATGCAAGGATTTAAAAGTGGTATCTAAACAAGAAAAGACAAAAACAAACTGGAATGAAAGCCTGGGTATGGGATTTAAAATCGGGGCTTCTTGTCTGGACCTTCATACTCTTCTCTCCCTCTACCATATCCTGCTGGAGTTCCAGACCCCATTCCTCTAGGACCCTGTCCACCCACAGGACCCTCACCTCCCTGCCCAAAGCGCTCAGTACGCATGTCGCTTCCCATCATGGAACCACTCATGGTTGCTGGTGGAACTCCAGGATTAGCTTCATAACCTATGCCACCACCTCCACCTAGAGGGGGAAATTTCTGGCCTCCTGAACCATAGGAATCGCCCATGTTCATTGCTCCACCACCACCCATTTTTATTTTTAAATACAGTATACTCTCAGATGTTAGCCATTAAGTCTGAAATTTCAATACTTTACCAAGTGAATGTACAAACACAACTTAAAGCAAATATAAATACTTCAGGTTATTACAATCCCAGGATTAAGAACCATCCACTATATTGTGAGTTAATCTTCAATTGAACAAATTTAAGTTTATTTGAAGCCAAAATTCAGAAGAGTTGGAGTAAGAGAAGTTTAGTTCCTAGAATTACTACCACCTCTTATGTTTAGATTTTAACTTGAAGACTATTAGCAAAGTACTCTAGTCAATCTCAAGACCCTGAAAATAACAGGTAAGAGTCTGCTTTTTAAGTAAACTCAAACTTTTAAGGATTCGTGAATCACTTCTGTTTTTATAACTGTCCCTGGAAACAAATCAGAAGCCAGAGCAGGCCACAGAATGCTACATTTAAATCCTCTATGCAAATGTCCTAGGTTCTGGGAAATCCAGGCATAGTCTAAGTAAGTTAGAGAAACAGACAAGTCAGTAGCCATTTACTTCTCAGTGACAACCACTGACTGAGCCATTTCTCCAGCCCCCTAAATAAAATCTTTCTTAAAAAAATCACTCAAGTCATTCCAATGATTTCCAAATAACTTCTTAAATTTTAGAAGTTGTTAGCACAATCTTTTGTTTGCTGCAGCCGTCACTAACTAAAGCCCAATGTAAGCCACAATTTGATACAGGAAGCCTCACCAACTCTGGTATCTACTACTCCATTACATCAACATTCATGACCTCTGGGGTTGCCCAAGTTTGATATATCCAGAAGATGAGTCAGTTAAAAAATTTGAGCACTGTAACCAAGTATGCTCCTGGATGCCAGGGCCTAGGCCAAATACCAAGAAGACCCATGCCAACAATGTCATCAATATCACCTATCCTACAGCACCATTCAATCTGGAGCCACCCAGAAACAATGGGCAGATGCTGCATTCCACAACCACTACCACGCCCTACCCTCCCTGCCTCAGTACTCTCTCCAGGGCCAGTGCATCTATACTAGCACATTCCTAGGCTATCACTCACTCCCCATTCAGGAACAGTATTAAGTGACTTATGGTCTCTGCAAGTAGAGCTTTCTTTTTACTCTGTAGTGGGGAGTATTTTAACATTTAAACAACGTACCAGTATTCATAACTGAAAATCAGCTCTCTATATTACTAATGTACAATTCTAACACCATGTTCAAACGCTTTGTATCAAATGAAATTTTAATCTGATCACGTGCAAGATAATGGATGATTACCTTTAATCCCAGCACTCAGGAGGGAGAGGCCAAGTGGATCTCTGTAAGTTGAAGGCCAGCCTAGTTTACAAAGCAAATTACAGGCCAGCTGGGGCTAAAGGGAGACCCTGTCTCAAAAACAAACCAAAAAAAAAAAAACTGCATTTATAAACCAATCTAAATTAGAATCTATCCTCCAAAGTCTACTAAAACTTTTCTAAAGAGAGAAAATCACATTTAAAATGGGAAAGAGATGGGCTGGCAAGATAGCTCAGGAAGTAAAGGTGCTTGCCACAAGTCTGATGATCTGAATTGGATCCCAGACACCACCTGGTTTAAGTAGAAAACTGACTTGCACAACCTGTCCTCTGATCACCAACATATGGATAGTGACCTCTTCACAATGAATGAATGAATAAATAAATAAACGTTTTAAAAGCCACCATGAAGTTGGAAAGACGTTATGAAATTTACTGGCTTATATTATACCAAAAAAGGTGATTGGTTTCAGATAGGAATAAGGGTTCTACATACCAGAGAACAGGAAAACACATGAGGCCTTAGGAAACAATACTTATCCTATTCAAGCTTCATCATCTCACCAGGCCAGTGCTATGGACACCTACCATCACACACAGGTGACCTCACCCCCACTCAGGAGACACCCTCTGTTGCAGTAACTATTTCTTTGGGGAGACGTAAACAAACATCAATTCCCTCCATATTTTTTAAATATCTTATTTTATTATTTTTTTATTTTATGTGTATGCGTGTATTGCCTGCATGTAGGTAAGTGCACCTGTGTGGTGCAGTGCCCACAGAGGACAGAAGAGGCCATCAGGTCCCCTGGAACTGGAGTTACGGACAGCTGTTAGCTGCCATGTGGGTGCTTGGATTCGAACCCAGGTCTTCTGCAAGAACAATCAGTTCTGAGCATGCCATCTCTCCAGCCCCCTATTCCCTCCTTATAAAGCATCAACGACAAACCAGAGTATGAGTCCACTAAAGTCCAGCTTAGAGAACTAATGAGTTTGTTGGCCTTACTTACCAAGTATGAGTGACCCCCAGAAAACCACACCATCAAAAAGTCTCACTGTGGCATGGATGACTTTTCCATAGCTACAAAGATGGAGTGCTCCCTCACTTCAGTAACCTTCCACATTCTATATACTCTTCCCAAGATCATGAGGCCATGTGCACTTAGGCCAGAATTACATTCAACTGGCCAGGAAGTGCAAGAGGAAACAGAATCTTCGCACTCCCTCCTTCTACGAAGGAACATCAACAGTAAACAGCCTCAATCACAGGGGTCTCTTGCAACTAACACCTGCTCTGATGAAAATTATGGGTGTTATACTTGGAGGACGGCACTCTACAACACACACACACACACACACACACACACACACACACACACACACACAGTTATGCTGACTCCCTGCACTCTGGCCTGAGCCTTCTCTCCTCAGGACACTGACCTTGCTCAGCTCCACTAAAATAGTTTTCACTTAATTATTCAAGACGGTAAGGAGGAAGCAGAGCCCTTACAAGTTTAATGTACTTGAGAAATAGTTCAGTAAATTTTGAAGGCTGTTATCACTTTACTAACACAAATTACTGTCTCGGCTTTCTATTGAGATGCGTATTTTCATGGCTTCCTATAGGACTTTGACAGAAGGACTCAATTTTACTCTTTTAATTTGTTGCCTTGAATCTACACAAGGAAACCTATTTGCTATCTTTGAACAATGTGCTTAGGTTCTCTCTTTTATTTTTTTATTATATGTGTATGAGAGGTTTGCCTGCATGTGAGTAAGTGTACCCGAGTCATGCAATGCCTGTAGAGGTCTGAAGAGGGTGTCAGATCCCCTGGAACTGGAGTTACAGATGGTTGTTATCTGCCATGTGGGTGTTGGGAACCCAACCCAGGTGCTCTGGAAGAGCAGCCAGTGCTCTTAACCACTGAACCATCTCTCCAGTCCAGCAATGTGCTCAGACTTTTAAAATGTTCTCACCCCATACTCTGCCTACTTCAACCAGCTTACAGGACCACCTTGCAAGTCAACCTACTAACAGAAGGATGCTTAAGAAACGTAGAGTTTGGGGGCTGAAGAGATGGTTTACCTGTGAGATCCAGAGTTCTATCCACAAAGACCACGGACGCCCTGCCTGCGGCAGTCTTTCTTCTGTTCTTGGCAGGGGCATAATTTGCCAGATCTGCAGCGATGACCCGACTGAAGGAACCCACAGCGAAACACTCCTCCCGTACCCCTAGATGCTCACACAGAGAATTGAGGCCTGACACCAGGCACCTGATCTGCAGCAGCAGCTCTGGGGTCAAGGCACTGGCATCCATCTCACCCAAGCTCATCAGTCTCCTCTTGTCGGGTCTGGCACTATTAAGGAGATGTACATCCTGGGGTAGCAATGGGAAAAGGGTAGCAAAGGCTGGAGTCAAGGCAAGGTGAGGAGCAGCAGGGGCGAGCAACAACGGGACATGCAACACCTCGGCTTTGTGGTTCATGTTGCCCATCCACTCACATAGCTTCTCCTCCAGTTGTTCGAACACCGGCTGCTGCCCCTCTAACTCGGCTGCCGCAGCCGCTGGCACATGGTTAGCTGTGAGGTGGACTGCGTGGCTCACCGCCGTGACCACCACACAGTATTGGAAGTGACTGCGGCGGATGATGTCTCGTAGAATGTCCACTGTACGGCCTTTCAGGAGGCAGCTCAACACGAACACTGCCTTGGGCTGCTCCGATCCGCCACCCACTGCCAGAGGTTCAAATTCCCGCAGGTGCCACGCGGGACCGCCCACCGCCTCCAGGAGCCGGGGAGCTCCGCAGCTCCAGTGCAGGCTCTCGGCACAGGAGGCGTCCAGGTAGACCAGGGCCCGCTTCGCTTTGGCCAGCACCTGCTCCCAGCCTTGCTGGGTGAAGGACAGCACGCCCGCCGCGCTCATGGTGCGGGATTCGCGGCCTGCAAGCCTCGACTGTGGCAACTTCGCTCAGAACTCGGGGCTTCCGGATCTGGAGTGTCTAGACTTTGACAGTCAACACAGTACACGTGAGCGGGTCTCTGACACACCCCGCGACCGCGCGCTGTGATGACGTAACAAAGCATTGCTTGACGAGCGAGGCGCGGGGGCTGGTGGGAACAAGGTCTACGCTGATAGCGGATGGAGGCAGTACTGGTGTTCTAAAGTTGAAGGTGCTGTTCGGAAAGTGCTGGACTGCAGTGTTTTCATCCCCTTCTGTCTGCTCAGAGTATCTTTCTAGCCCGCCTAAGAATCCTCAGAAGTAATAAAGCTAACCCAAAGTCTGGCCTTAGATATTAACACATCTCTGAAAGCACAACCACTTCCTCATCTAAACTATTTTTTTAACGTTCTATTTTATTTAATTATTTAATAACCACATACTTGGAAGAAGTATTTCATTACAACAGCATTGACATATTCAATAACAATTTCCTGAGCTAAGATGCATCTCTTTCAAAATTGGCTGTAAATTTTTAGGTTTACAGTTGAATTATTACAGTTATACAATATTGTACTCAGT
>NW_008338715.1:12696844-12701682 GCF_000622305.1 Nannospalax galili | reverse complement strand
TCTAATCTCTATATATCAGATTATTACTAGTCACAGTCGGTTACTTTCTGAGCTCCTTGGCATCTGAACATGGATATAAAGTCATCAGGTAAATTTCAGTGATAATGTTTTTCACATCTAATTATTAAGGAGCAAATTTTTATGCTTTGAAGAATTATTTTTAATCATTATACTTTAAAAAATTTTTAATGACATGATTAAAAGGTTTTCACTACAGCTTTAACATATTCGGTAACACATTCAAGAGCAACAGTAAATCTCTTTCACAAGGGGCTGCAAGTTTCTAGGTTCACCGTTGAATTAATATAGTTATATGTTATTGAACTCAGTATAAGCCCTGTAAGACATAAAATTGGATGTTTTTAACCTTTAAAAAAGATCTCCATTTCATTTTAGAATATATTGTTTCTTGCAGACAGACTCATTGTTTTTGCTACTAACACTGAGATGTTGGTGCTTGCATCTCTAATCTTTATGTATCTGATTATTACTAGTCATAATAGGTTGCACTTGGAACCTTGGTGCCTGTGTATGTCTATAAAGTCATCGAGCAGATTTTACTGGTATTATCACCTCTGCTAATTAGCATGACGTAAATTTCCATGCTTCCTCCTCAAATATAATACATTTTTTAATGTGATTTTGTATGTGTGTGCGTATATCACACAGAACATCCCAAACCATCTCATTCAACTATACACCCATTTCCTAGATAGCACCCTCCCATAGCCTCCCTCCCCCAACTAGAGCCCTTATACTCTGATATCCCTGCTATTGTCTGCTCTGTTGTTGGCACCCCCAGCCATTCCTCACTACTTGCCCTTTTGGTGAATCTAGTCAGCCTATCTAGAGGTCTTTGTTTTAGGAGGGTCAGCTGTTCTTCATCTAGCAGTAATCAGTTGTCAATATTCCTTTAGATAAGATTGGAGTCTGCTGTTCCTTTTCCCAGTTCTATGCTGAGTTACTATCTGGGAGTCCCTTTGGCCACCCTGGCCAACAACTCAAAAGAAGGTATTGCCTGTCTGGCATTATTGCTTGTTATGTAGCCTTTAGCTATGCATATGGCCTCTTAAGAAATTATATTGGCCCCTTAATCTTTGGTTATACTTTCCTTTTGGGTGTTTAAGACCATACAGTTGATCCGGATAAACCAATTTATTTTTACTCTTAAGTTCGTTTGAGGATCTGTTCCTCAGGGGTCACATCGGCTTGGGAGGAGAACATAATAAAAAGAGTTGCTGCTGACAGGCCGGAGGACATGGCGGCGCACACCTTTAATCCTAGCACTAGGGAGACAGAGGCAGGTGGATCTCTGTGAGTTCAAGGCCAGCCTGCTCTACATAGTGACTTCCGGGACAGCTGAGGCTACAGGGAGACCTTGTCTCCAAAAGAAGACCAAAAAAAAGTCGCTTCTGCAGAATATGTTGTAGTTTACAGATTGCTGGCTTATGCGTTATTACACACAAGCCTCATAAAATTACCTGTTGGATCCGTCAAGATGGCTCAGTTGAGGAAAGCGCTTCCTGTGCAACCTGATGACCTCAATTCGAGCCCTGTGATCCAGGTTGAAGAAGTAAAAGGACTCGGGAAAACTGTCCTCTGACCTAAACACACACTGTGGCACACACACCTGCATAGTCACACACAAATAAATAAAAAGAAGATAAATTTAAAAATTACTGGCCTCATTTGCACTTTCTTCATCTTTCCTTCTGCATTTAAATCTTGATCTTTAAAAGCTTCTAGCATCTAATTCATCCCTGCTGTCACCTCAGTTCAGAGTCATCACTCATCCTAACAATTGCAGTGTTCCCCCATCACTTCACCTGCTTTCCATTTGCTAAGCTTCAAGTATCCAACATCTAATTAAATCCACTACTTTATGCACAAAGAATGGACACCTGGTAAACTCTCAAATAATCATTCCAATCATGCCTTTCAGTTGATGGTGTTGCCTAACTCATCACCTCTGGTAGCCTTTCCTTCTCATAACCTGACACAGTACTCAGTTGAATCGTTTGCTAAAAGTACTTAACACATCACGGAGTCAAAGTTCTGACATTCCTGTTTTCCTTAACACACCTCTTACTAGAATGTGCACTAGAAGGCCTGAATCCCAACTTAGAAGATGACAGATGCTCAAAAAAAGTTTATTGGCTGCAACTAATACGTATTAGTAAATAATATATTCAACAAGTTTTCATTTCTCTTGTGACAGTGTCTCACATAGCCCAGACTGACTGTGAACTCACTATGTGGTTTAGGATGACCTTGAACTCTTGACATTGTGTTCCTTGAATCGTATGGCAATGAAGATTGAGAAAAGTTGGGATATATTTTATAGGAAGGACTAGCAGGTGTTGGTAATGGATTTGTATAGGTAGAAGAGACATAGCTGAGGGGGGAAAAAGAATAAAAAACAGTGTTGGGGATTTCAGATGATACAAGTATTTAAATCATGCTTACTAATAGTAAGATGTATAAGATCTGCGGAAATAGGAGAATGGGACAAGTTTGGAAAGGCAGTTTCTTAGTTCTGTTTTGGGCATAAGTTTGAAATACCTATTAGCTATCTAAGAGAGTCACTAGGAGAAACAGAAAAGAAGCCCCAGAAGAAAAAAGGAAAGAAAGAAGGAAAGAAAGAAAGAAAGAAAGAAGGAAGGAAGGAAGGAAGAGAAAGAAAGAGAGAGAAAGAAAAAGGGAAAGAAAGAAAGAAAGGAGGAAGAAAGGGAAGGAAGGAAGGAGAGACCAACCTTTTAAAAAATATTTTATTTTTTTTTAATGTGTATGCATGTATTGCCTGCATGTAGTTAAGTGCACCCATGTCATGCAATGCCTGCGGAGGACAGAAGAGGCCATTGGATCCCTGGAACTGGAGTTACAGACAGTTGTTAGCTGCCATGTGGGTGCTGGAATTCGAACCCAGGTCTTCTGCAAGAACAGTGTTATTAACCGCTGAGCCATCTCTCCAGCCCCAAGAACAACCTATCTTGCTTTTAGTTGTTATAGTAGGGTGAATTGAATTTTGAATAAATGAGCTGTTTAAGTTCATCACATTTGCCTTTTTAAAACGCAAAGTGTACATCTCTACTGAAAGAGCAATTATTTCCTGTGCCTCATAAAATCAAGTATATTTCCCTCCACCTTATCTCTATGAGTGTTTAGTGCTTAGCTTAAGGTTTCTGTGAGCACTTGCCATATGGTGACATTAATTAATACATCAATTTATTGATGGGTAACTTAAAGAATATTAACATTTAAGTAACATCTAAATTTGGCAAAAAATAACAACACTGGGCCTAAAAAATGCATCCATTCAAAACACATTTATATGTATGGTACTTCCACATACTGGTTATTGAGCAAGGCATATTAATTCTTGGCATCACTTTATTGATCATTTATTCATTGTTTAATCACTATAATGAAGCACTCCTTTTCAGTACTTCTCAAGAGTCTGTGTATTTTTAAAATATATCATTATTATTGTTGTTATTTTGAGATGGGGTTTCACTATATTTCCCATGTTCATAACTTGTGAGCTTTTGTGAATCTCTAGCCTCGGCCTCTTAAGTTTGGGTGTGCATCAGGGCCCACTTTATTATTGTTATTATTGCTAAGAATAAAAATTGAAAAATAAAATGGAAAACAAATATACTCAGGATAAATGTAATATTTTGTGATGAGTTCATAACATAGTGGGAGGAGGTATATAATTTTCCATTAAATTATTTATCTTTGACGTTTCCCCTGGTGAGTGGAGAGATAAAAATGCTCTTAATCAAGGAAGCATATGCAGACAAAGAATTCAGTTTGGGCATAAGGAAGGAAGAAGACTTTTAAGCATGGTTATTAGTAATTTAATGGGCTTCTCTGCTTGTAGAAATCCTCATTTTCAAAGCTTAGCTCAAATGCTACCTCCACCACCCAGGCGATGAGGATGCATCCACTGTCATTCATCAGTTCCTTGGTTCAGTATGAGCAATGCTTTGAAGGCAAACTCCTTCTAGACTCAAAACAGAAAGAAGCCCCTCAGCAGAAGACAACCAACTGCCCCGTGAAACCATCAAAGTTCACTCTAGATGAGTAAAATGGTGGAAATAGAGGTGACAATAAGTGGTTGCCTTATATGGTACTTCCAAGTAGTTAGTAAACTTTTCATTCTTTTATCCAAGGCCAAAAAGATACTGTGCAGGATGCAACAAATGGAAGTGAAAGGTAAAATAAGACAAAGGAGGACTTGGTCTAGTGAAGATTCTGAGGAAAACAGCTATGAAGTCAAAGAATTGGTGTGCAGTGTGATAGACAAGCCAGAGAAACAGCACAAGGTCTAAAATAGAGTTATTGGCTCTACCTTATTCCCCTCACTCTGCACATTGCTAACCTCATTTACACGCCCAACTCATTTATCTGCTGCCCCTCCTCACTGGACTCCGTGTGCAACTGAGTTCCTGGGACATCTCAAGTTTACTACTGTCTGTGGGCTTTTGTACTTTCCTAATCTCCTTGTCTGACAGTCTGTCTACCCAGGAGTCCACAGGACTTAAGAAGGTCTGTATTTTTTTCACCTCATCAGAGTTTGCATTCCTTTATCACTTAATATAAAAATGCACCTTTTCCCTCTTAATCACTTAGCTCTAGGTCCCTTTTAGCTTATTCTTCTTCATAATCCTTGTTAACACGATATATTTCTATGTGCTAGTTTTTCTTTTATTGGCTATTAAAATTTCAACAAATGAAACGGGGGCGGGGGGGGGGTGTGCATGCCTTTAGTGCCAGCACTCAGGAGGCCGAGGCAGGCGGATCTCTGTGAGTTCAAGGCCAGGCTGATATATAGT
>NW_008338715.1:12664841-12696392 GCF_000622305.1 Nannospalax galili | reverse complement strand
TTATTTTGATATATCACAGTGAAAGATTTATCGTCCTCTTTTTTTTTTTTTTTTTTTTTTTTCTCAAAAAAAAAAAAAAAAAAAAAAAAAAATTCATCAAACGAATACAAATTATGATTTCCTGGGTAGTGAGGAACTGGGTAGACAGATACATTTCGGTATTAGGTATACACATGAGGAATGATGGCCTTTAGGATTTTTTTTTCTTTTTTGGTGTTTTTGAGACAGGGTCTTCCTGTACCCCAGCTTGTCTGGAACTCACTACGAAGACCAGGCTAGCCTTGAATTTACAGAGATCCTCCCGCCTCTGCCTCCCAAATCCTGGGATTAAAGGCGTGTACCACGCCCGGTGGCCTGTAGGATTTTTAAAGAAACAAAAGGTTGAGGGAAAGAAGCATCAGGATAGAAAAGAACAATGGTGTGCCACAGGCAACCAGGGATTAAAGGGAAGGTTGGGGGAAGGGAACATCGGTTTGCTCTGGAGCCTGTGAGAAAGCCTTGCAGAAAAGCAAAGCGACCTTCCTTGCGGGCGGAGCCAACTGCTGCACATGCGCAACCAGACCCAGGTGCCCTCGGAAGCGAATCCACCTAGAGACGCCGCGCTGCCCGGGTGCTACTGCGCTTGCGTAGATGCGTCTGTGGCTGGTTGCTCATGGTGGCCGTCTCCGTCGCCGTCTGTCCTGGGTTTTGGTCTCGCGCTGTCTTCGTCCGCTCGCCGTCGGGTTCGCACCCCTTCTCGCGCCCCGGGACAGCAAGGCGGGGGAAGGGGTTAGAAGGGGCTGTTGATCGCCGCTTTTAACTTGTGCGTGGGGCGGCCATGTCGGCTGGCGAGGTTGAGCGCCTAGTAGAGCTGAGCGGCGGGACCGGAGGGGATGAGGAGGAAGAGTGGCTGTATGGCGGTACGGAACTTCCTGTCTGTCTCCCGGGTTCTCTCTGGCCTCTCTCCCGGCTTCTCGGGCCTCGCCACCGCCTCCCTCTCATAGGAGCCCAGGCCGGCCAGACCTAGGCCCAGCGCGGCCTCCTCCGCCCGGCGTTCGCCTTGCGACCCGCAGCCGCTCACCGCGCGGCAGACTCGGGCGGCGGAGTCCAGGCCAGCCCCGCTTCGCCCTCCTCCCTGCCCGGCCCGGCCGCCTCGCTCCGCACTCTTTATGCTTTTCTTTTCTACGGATCCTGAGCTTGACGTGTCTCTTGCCTGGTGGCGGTAGGGTGCCCTTCCTGGTCCCTCTCTTTCAGGACAGTCATTCTGTAATAACAGCTAAATAAACTTAATGCTGTAAAACTAACGTCTTGTTTCTTGATGGTTAGTTTGCATGGAATGCACCTGCAAGGGTACCTCCTTGTCTGAAAGTCGTGCTATAAAAATAATTAAAAGAGAGACAGAAAGAGATGGAATACATTATGGCCCATAAAGAAAGTTCAGAATATCTCTTGTATTAAGCTGAAGTTGTTCTCTTTTGGAGACTGCTCTTTCACCCATAGGTGTACATCATGACTCTCCCTTAGGCTTATGGCCTTCAATGTCATCTCATGCATTTCTTTTTCTCTAAATACACTGCATCGTGTGCTTTGCTCTTGAAGGGGCCGTGCTTGATGTTTGGTTTTTAATTTTCATTGAATCAATCCCTCCTGTCAAACCAGATTTGAAAGTTTTCCTTGCCTAAAATATAAATTATTGTTTTATAATATATAAAAGTGCACGTTGGACTCCATGCAGCCCCTCGGTGATGTAACATTGATAAGCTTGTAAAATTTATTATCTCTTTAGTGGGAAGATTTACCACCAGTACTATTGAAATACGAAATGTATGTTATTTCTTCTACCAAGATCTGTAAATATTCATTACCTCTTAAGCTTTGTTTTATAGCAGTGAAGTCTGGATTTTTTTTTTTTTCCCATAACTAACTTTGGCTGTGCTTATAGGCCCCTGGGACGTGCATGTGCACAGTGATTTGGCAAAGGACCTAGGTTAGTGCTTGTGATGATCACTTCAGATTTTTATAATACTGGTTGCTTTAAGCTTGGTTTATTTATTTTATTTTATTTTATTTGGTAGATGAAAATGAAGTTGAAAGGCCAGAAGAAGAAAATGCCAGGTTGGTGAAATTTCCTGTTGATGTTTATGCAAATTGTGATTCTATCAACAAGTTGTCAAAATTATTTCTGTATAATCATTGGCATAATTAATTTTGACATTAAAGGTTGAAGAACATCAAAATGCTTTAGGTTTTGTTTTTGTTTCTATTTCAGGACCAGCTCTGTCTTGGTAGTAGCTTATACAGGATAGTTTTTAGAGTTAGGGGCTTGCCAACTTTTCACTATTGAGTAACATAGCTCTTAGGTGATCTTAATAGTGGAATTAAACTACTGAGAAAAATAATGTAAGCTTTTTAAATAAGGAACCCTGAAAATTACTGCTTTTATCACTATTTTTGATGGTATCATGTACTTTGGCTGTAGTTTGATGCTTTGTATTTGTTTAAATTCAGAATAGAGATAGCTCATTTTTGTAAGGTTGACATCCTTTGTTAAATTATTCAATTAAATTTATTTACAGAGTATGTACAGGCAACCAGAGATTTACTCCTAAATTTTGTAACAATTCATGCATATAAGCATGTGGCTGTGTTGACTTTACTTTTGTCAGATGGCTTGGTGTCCTAAATAATGGGGAGGACTAAGTTTTAAACATCTAAGGCCTGGGGAGATAACTCAGTCCATAAAGAGCTTGCAACATAAGCATGTGGGTATGAGTTAACACACATGGCTGGGAAGGCAGAAACAGGAAGATCTCTGGCACTCATTGGGCAGCCAGTCTGTATTGGTGATCTACAGGTTCAATGAGGGACCCTTTCTCAAAAAATAGGTATAGAGAGATTGTGTCTGGTCTCCATACCCATGCACACACACATTCTTTTGCACATACACAGACCTACACACATATACTCTTGCAACACTCAACTTGAAAAGCATTTAAGGAATATTTGAATTTGCAAAGTGGAGGAAATAATACTCTGTATCCAGTAGGATGGCTTTAATCAAAAAAGTAAAATAGGTGTTAATGAGAACATAGAGAAATTGGAATGTTTATACACTGGTGTTAGCATTGTAAAATGGTTTAGCCTCTTTGGAGAACTGTCTGGCAGATTCCACAAATGATTAAACATAGAGTTACCATATAACTATAGTTTACTCATACACCTTAGAGAAATGCAAGCATGTGTGCATACAAGAAATTGTACATCAATGATCTTAGTAGCATGTTACTAGAAGAAAATGTAGAAAAAGTACTTCAGGTCATTGGAATGGGCCATGCCTTTTTTGGACAAGACCTCAAAGGAACAGACACACAAAAAAATCCAAAACCAAAAAAAAAAAAAAAAACCCAACCCAAATGTTCATTAACTCAAATTAATAGATTAATTGTGGTGTTACAACAAAAATGGCCTATGGAAGAAGTGAGCAGTGGAAGTAGAAATAGCTCAGATGGAACGTTATTTTGCTCCCCTTTTATTTTACTCATTGCTGTATTGCCTGAACTTTAATCTTTTAGATTTGAAGTTTATGTATTCAATCCAGTTCCTTAAAAAGTAGTAGTATATAATTGTAAAAGTGATTAGCCAGGTGTGATAGCACACATCTCTAATCCCATGCCGCAGGAGGCAGAAGCAGGCAGATCTCTGATTTCAAGAGCAGCCTGGTCTACATAGTAAGTTCCAGGCCAGTCAGGGTTATGCAGTGAGACTAGTAGGAAGGAAGGGAGGAGAGAGGAAGGGAGGGAGAATGGCTAAAATCAAATACACTTTAAAAAATAATTTTATTATTTTTATGTGTATGAGTATATTGCCTGTATGTATGTACGTGTACCCATGTCGTGCAATTGCCTGCAGGAGGTCAGAAGAAGGCGTTGAATTTCCCCTGGAACTGGAGTTATGGATGTTTGTTAGCCATCATATAGGTGCTGGGATCAAACCAGGTCCCCTGCAGAAGCACCAATACTCTTAACCACTGAGCCATCTCTCCAGTTCCTATCTCAGTGATTTTTATTAGTTCTTAACTATAATTCTCAAAGTTTTCATTCTCAATGAACTTTCTTGAATTTTGTATTGCATAGCATGATGTAGTTTATTGGAGATAAGCTACCTCTACTTTCTCTGAGGATTATTGTCAGAGTGTCTATATTCCTTATTAAAATTTCATTTGAAGAGCTGTAAGCTTATTTTGTCCCATGGGGCAGCATCTTTTAAATTTTTACTTTTTTAGAAAAAGGTTATAATTTTATCATTTTATTCTAACATTTTAATGGTGATGGAGAATTAAAAGTTCTTAAAGATTATGACTATTAGAGAAAGGAAGAGGGAAGCAAGACCTTGTGTATAGCTTGGGGTATTATTGCATTCCCCTGCCTAGGTCACTGTTGCTGGAGTTTTCTCCAGCTTCATTGTAACTGGCTCAGTGCTGAAGTCTCTGTCATTAATCATTGTGTAATACTGATTCCAATTCTGTTGTGCTTTATGTATTTCAAGTTTAGCTGAATATAGTATACTGTCCTGTGAAATGGAAAAAGCACTGAAAGTTCAATCCCAGTGCCCATGGACATGGACACATACACAAAGCAAGTGAAAGTTTTTTGGCTATCTGGAAGTTCATTTAAGCAGAATCCTAAAGAATTATAGTTGGATATTTGTCTTCAGTCAAGCATTAGAACAAAAAAGGTGAAGAGTTCAGTTTTTTCCCATTGTTTTGCTTTAGTCAGGGATGGTGTTCTAAATAGCCACTGTTGAGGACTAGACTTACATAGAAGCTTCTTGACACAGTGAAGTTTAGGGGAGATTATCAGAAGGTGAATGAAAAGAGCATTGATGATAGCTAATTCCCACTGTCAAAATCATTATTCTTATTAAAAATATAAGTATCCTATTACACTGTAGTTCTGGAAGTGTTTTTTTTTCTTTTTTGGTTAATGGCCAGCTTGAATCTCATGGCAGTGTGACTGTTTTATTGTTAAACTCTATATAAATTCTTGTGAAAGGACAGACTCAAATTTTAATTAGTCTTATAAAAGCAATTGGTTTTAAAATTCATCAGAATTGTGCCTGGGACTCAGTATATAGGGGACAGTCTTCCATGAAGATAAATTTTTTAATCTTAAAATTTTGTTTTTTTCTAGAATAAAGGACTTACCCAATAAGATTAATAGAACACGAAACCAGGCTGAAACAGGATCACATCACAAATAGTTTCATGGACACCAAGAATTAAAATCATGTTCTATGTAGTCCTTGACTATATCAGAGCCCCTGGCACATAGTAGATACTCATTAAAGATTCAGAATAAGTAAAAGTGGCAAAATATGCAGCATATTTTTAAAAATATGAAAATTTTGAATTGTATTTTACCATCAAATTATCAGTCATTAACAAATTGCAAACTTTTTTTCAGTCTGCTTCTAACTTACTTTTGTTGGTTTGTAGTATCAGGGATTGAACCCAGGACCTCACTCATGCTAGAAGTGCTGCTGAGCTACATCTCAGCCCTTACTGCTGATGCTGAGTATTTGTATTATACAGACTAACAGGAGTAATAGACAAGTTTTACAAATCTTGTTCTTTCCACCAAGTAGAGATAATAATTTTAGAAAACCTTATCAGACATATCTTTAAAAGAGTAGTGTAACCTATCAGTACTTAAACAGCAGTATCTGACTTGTATACTCACTTTCTTTTTTGTTTGCAGTGCTAATCCTCCGTCTGGAATTGAAGATGAAACTGCTGAAAATGGCGTATCAAAACCGGTAACTCACATGGAAGTCTTTGAAATCCAGTTTTTGTGGTGTTAAAAGTCTTTGATAGTACCTTTATAATTTAGAAATAAAGCAAGCAAGGGTTTAACTTAATCTTTAGCATCCTGTGGGATCTGGCTCATTCTGTTATCTTCTGCCTCATCTGGTACCATCAAAAGAATATGTAGGACATATGTGAGAAGAAATAGTGGGAAGAGATTTCAGTGGAAATGCAGAATGTGCAAAGGCTTGATGCTTATCATTTTCAAAGAACTGAGTAGACATAAATCAACTGACTATATCATAAGTTAGCTTGATTTCCAAAGCCAGCATTGTGTCTCATAACCTAGAGTTGAGTGTCAATCTTAATCCTGAAGGGAAAAGGAAACTTTTTTGTTTTGTTTTGAACTTACATGCAAAAAAGTATTTTTCCTTGGTGATATATGTAACTTAACTTGTAAATGGCCTCACTTTAGTTGAAGCGATTCGTAATACTCCTTCCATCATTTGCATATGGAGCCTCTTCTGGGTCTAAATAAGTGGCAGTGGTTATCAAATTGCTTTGTAACTACTTGGTCATTTTTAACAGCGACACTGAATCTTATAAATATTTCTCATTATTTTTGGTAAGAATTTCTCAAGTTTTTAAAAATAATTTTATAGATACTACACTGCATTAGATTCATTTTGCAAGGTGATCAGTTAAAGTAAAAGAAAATATGAAAAGGATTTATTAAAAGGTGTCAGTAAAAGTTCTGTTTCTTCATTCATGATCACATTGTTCTTTATCATAGACCAAACTTGAAGTAACCAACAATTTTATAAGCTTGTAATTTATTTCTCTAAAACTGTATTTCAAAAATTACAGGGTTGTCCCAGGCACATACCTTTAATCCCAGTACTTGGGAGGCAGAGGCAGATGGAGCTCTGTGAGTTCAGAGGCCAGCCTGGTGTATATAGTGAATTCCGGGCCAGCTGAGGCTACACTGAGACTCTGTCTCAAAAAGTAAAACAAAACAGAAAACCAAAAAAAAATCACAATTTTTGATTATTAATATTTATTAATATTTAAGCACTGAAATGGATTATTGAATACTTTTTGTAATTGTTTATGTTGATGTAGAAAGTGACTGAGACTGAAGATGATAGTGATAGTGACAGTGATGATGATGAGGATGATGTTCATGTCACTATAGGAGACATTAAAACTGGAGCGCCACAGTATGGGTAAGTTATATTTATTTATTTATTTACTTAATTGGGGGCTGTATTCATGTCCCTTGGTGTGACGTGGAGGTCAGAGTCACCTTGTGAGAGTTGGTTGTGGGTCCTGGGGTTTAAACTCAGGTTGTTAAATTTTTTAGCCAGTACCTGAGCCCACTTACCACTGAGTCATCTTGTTGACACCAAGTTATTTTAAAATAACTAATACACTGTGCTTGTGTCAGATTGTCAGTAATCGATTGCTTTTGCATTTTCTATCTTATGATGCAAAAGAACTTGTTAAAATCACAACTTACTCTCTGACTGGTTAACTGGTACATGGAAGCAGCAGTGTCTGATTCCTGTATTTAAAATGTTTCTGTAAAAAATTGGCTAGTAGCCAAGGTGGTGCACACCTTTAATCCCAGCCCTCAGGAGGCAGAGGCAGGCGGATCTCTGTGAGTTCGAGGCCAGCCTGGTCTACATAGCAAGTTCCAGGCCAGCTGGGGCTACAGGGAGTCCCTGTCTCAAAAAGACCAAAGAAAAAAAATTTGCTAATATAAATTCTTTGGTTAGAATTTGAAAACCAAAATTGTAGTTTACATTTGTGTCATTCTTTTTTTTAAGGCTTATTTTTATTATTTTTAACTGTGTGTATATTTGTGTCTGTGCGTGATATGTGCATGTAAGTGCAGGTTCTTTTGGGGGTCAGAGGCATCATATGCCTCTGGAAGCTGGAGTTACAAATGGTTGTGAGCCTCTGGATGTGGGTGTTGGGAACTGAACTCCAGTCCTCTGGAAGAGCAGTATGTACTCTTAACCTCTGAGCCACCTCCCCAGCCCCTATGTTTTTAATTTTTATAACCAATAAAAACTATCCTATATCTCTTTGGTCATCATAATTTGTTTTTCAAGTTGATTATCTATCATGCTTTTTAGGCCATTGGGTTGGTGGCAAGTTTTTATGTTTCATGACTGAACCAAGAAAATGAACTTGCACTAATTCATTGAACATATGGAGATCTTAGGAGGGACTGGGAGGAAATGCACTAAAGTATGGGTTGTGATTTTTGTTACCATGGTAGAATTAGGAGTGTTTAAATAAAAGAATTAAAAGCGTCTTTTGTTTTTCAAATTGTCTGTATAAGATGATTACTAAAACTTTCTGTGAGAGCTTTTGTTATGTGTTTGATACCAATTCTGAATGGGGTAATGTGGAATCTCTGTTATTTTAATTTGCATTTCTCTGATAGCTAAGGATGTTGAACTTCTTTAAATGTTTATTTCCCATTTATAATTCATCTTTTGGGGAACTTTTTATGAACTGGGTTGTTTGGGGGTTTTTTGGTATTTACCTTTTTGAGTTCTTTATATATACTGTATATTAATCCTTTGTCAGGTATATATCTAGCAATAATTTTTCCCATTCTCTAGGCTTTTTTTTTCCTCTCAGTTGTTTCTTTGCTATGTGAAACCATTTTAATTTCATGTAATTCCATTTGTCAAATTTTGGTTTTATTTCTGAACTGTTGGACTCCTTTTTGGGTAGTACTTGGCCTAAGCCTGTATCTTGGGGTTTTTTTTTTTTTTCCTTACCAATTTCAGAGTTTCCAGTTTTTATATTAGGGTCTTTGATCTATTTTGAGTAGAATTTTGTTCAGGGTGAGACAAAAGGATCTAATTTAATTCTTCTTCAGGAAGATAACCTGTTTCCCCAGCACAATTTGTTCCAGTATTGACATCTTTGTCAAAGATCAGGTGGCTGTTGTTTTGTGAAATTACTTCTGCATGTGTGTTTTTGTGCCTGTACCATACTGTTTTTGTTACTCTGACACTATAGTTATGTCTTGAAATCCAGTATGGTGATATGTCTGGCATTGTTCTTTTTGCTCAGGATTGCTTTATGCCTCCATACAAAATATAGGATTTTTTCCCCTTATTTTGTGAAGAATGTCATTGTTATTTTGATGGAGATTGCATCAAATATGTAGTTTATATTTGGCAATATTGTCATTTTCACAGTAAAATTTTCATTGTAGAGGTGTTTCACTTCCCTGGTTAGATTTATTCCTAGGTGTCTAAGTTACTGTGAATGGGATTGTCTTCCTGGTTTCTTTCTCGTTATGTTCCTTATTCGTATACAGAAGTGCTTCTGATTTTCTTATTAATAAATTTTGTTCTTTGACAATTTCATATATCTATATAGTATATTTTGGTTGCTGGTTTTATTTTATTTTTGAGACAGAGTCTTGCTATACCCCCAGCTGACCTGGAACTCACCATGTAGACCAGGCTGGGAAAGGTGTATAAACTCTTCTCTCCGGCCAAATGTCTTGTGAAGCTTGCTACAGTGGCATATTGAATTGATAGCTTGGAGACATTTGAGACAGAATAAAGTCAGACTTCTAAAAAAATTAGTTTTTATCTCTTATTGAGTAAATGACAGACTTTTTTTTCTTTTGAGGCAAGGTCTCCCTTTAGCCTCAGCTGACCTGGAACTCACTATGTAGACCAGGCTTGTCCACCTGCCCCTACTTCCTGAGTCCTGGGATCATAGGTGTGCACCATCATGCCTAGTTTTATTCTTATTTTTAATTATTTGAATACATGGGGATGGGATATATGCACATGAGTTCAGGTACCCTCAGAAGCCAGAAGAGGACATCAGATCCCCTGAATCTAGAGTTATAGACAGTTGTGTTGGGTGCTGGGGATCAAATGCCTGTCCTCTGCCAGAACAATACATGCTTTTAGCCACTGAGCCATCTCTCCAGCCTGATAAACTTAAAATTAGTGTAAACTGAGTGCCAACCTATACATTTATTCTCTATCCTTATAGCACAATGGATATCTTCCTGTTTTGTTACTTTGTTTTTGAAGATAATTTTTGTTCTGTTTTTAGGAGTTATGGAACAGCACCTGTAAATCTTAACATTAAGACAGGGGGAAGAGTTTATGGAAATACAGGTAAAATTTGTATTTGTAGTTATGTCAATATGAAATTTAGGTACAGTACCTCAAATAAGTCCTAAGTAGATTATGCCAACTTTTTTAATGACTAATGTTTGACCGTATATGACAGACAAGCAAACTTTTTCTGTGAAAGATTAGTTCTCAGACATTTTGGGCTGTTCTGATTATGTTGTTTTTGTTTATTATTTATTTTGGTGGTTTTGAGACAGAGTCTCCCTGTTAATACCAGCTGGCCTGGAACTTACTGTGTAGACCAGGCTGGTCTTGAACTCACAGAGATCCACCTACCTCAGCCTCCCAAGTGCTGGGATTAAAGGTGTGCACCACCATGTGTTTCATGTAGCCTAGGCTATCCTTGACCTAGCTCTGTAACTGAGGCATGCATTGAACTTTTGTCTTCTTGCTTCCACTTCCCTAGCGCATGTACTACCATGCTAGGCCATAGTCCCTACTTGGTGATAAGTCTATGACGTTTGATTTTTATCTGCTTTTATTTATGGTAAGCATCTATGGTTTGGATGGTAAAGGGCATTGAGGTTTTCTGTTGATCTTTTATCTTCTAGCTTCTTGGAAATATAGCTTTTTTACTATTTTGTATTTCTGTAAAATAGGAACCAAAGTCAAAGGGGTAGACCTTGACGCACCTGGAAGCATTAATGGAGTCCCACTCTTGGAGGTGGATTTGGATTCTTTTGAAGATAAGCCATGGCGGAAACCTGGTAGGATCATTTTGGGTTATATTAATCCTAAAACAGACTTTTAGTGTGAAATGATCAGCAAAGTATTTTTGAGCATCAATATAAAATGCTGCTTTCTAAACAAATAATAAGTAATAAAGACTTGAATCATTACATTTCATTAGTGGCCTAGAATTACTATAAATGTGGACTCGTATATTATTTATTATAATGCCATGTCTAAAGGAAATAATTTTGGTCAGAGTTTTGCAACATTTGCTCCATTGTGGTAATCTCGAGAACTGATAAAATTATAAGGGGTTAGTTAAGATATAACTAAATACATGTTTTTGTTAGTACATGCATAATAATGGTTTGGTTATGACTTTGTGCTTCTCCATCATATATATCGGTCATATCCTCCCCCTTCCTCTCTTCTGTTCTCTTTCCATTCCCACTGACCCTTTTCCTCTTCTCAGCTAGCCTCCTTCCCACTTCCATGGTTTTTTTTTTTGTCTTTTTTTTTTTTTTTTTTATACATGCGTGGTCAGTGTTTTATTCTGTGAAGAATGGTCCTAAAACATTACACTAAGTAAGGCTGAAAAGTAAAGTTTAAAATAGACAGTGTTATAAGAATCAGTTATAACACGTGTAATGATCGGTCATTCTAAGAAATTTTGATCTTAGATGCACCCTGTTGTCAACAGCACCCAGGTTTTCAAAATGCCAGTTACCATTTTTGTCTTGTCCGCATAGACTTCTTCTCACTGGCTGCCTTCTGCTTTTGTTGCATGATCTCAGGGTCCCTCTGCCTTCTCTTAGAGGTGGTCAAGCTATCCTCTTTTCTTTTTCCTTTGCTAATTTCCTGGGTTTTCTGGTGGGCAAGTTCTCTTTGATTTCCACAGGCCATGCCGACACTGGCCAGAGCCTGCTCACACACTCAGCAACCACCGCCCAGTTGCCGCCCAATGCTGAGGAAGGCTGAGCCCACCTTTTTTTGTCTTTTTTATTGTTGTTATTGTTTTGTCTTTTTGAGGCAGGATCTTCTGTAGCCCCAGTTGGCTTGGAGCTCGCTACAGAGACCAGCCTGGCCTCGAACTCACAAAGCCTCTGCCTCCCAAGTACTGGGATTAAAGGCATGTGCTACCAAGCCCAGCTTTCATGTCTTTTTTCTAAATTTACATATTTATGCTTCACTGTACTTCTGATGCTGCATAGACTTGAAATATTCGTACCCTAAAAGTGTGCTTTATCTTTAGGTGCTGATCTTTCTGATTATTTTAATTATGGGTTTAATGAAGATACCTGGAAGGCTTACTGTGAAAAACAAAAGAGAATACGAATGGGACTTGAAGTTATACCAGTTACTTCAACAACAAATAAAATTACGGTAATTAGTAAAATATTTCAGAATAACCTTACCTCTTCTGCTGTCCCACTTTGACCCCCAGATAAATCTCTTTCTCCCTTTAAAGGTGATTAAATGCTATATGATAGTTTAAGTCTTTTGTTCTCTTGACTATGTTTATTTCCCCTTTTTCCCTTTCAGTTTTATGTTAATGCTTATCTTATGTGCATAGTTTCAAATCACAGACTAGCCACAGCTAGTTTGTCTTTATATGGCCTATCATTTAACAATTGTGTGGTATTTTAATGGGGAATATGTCATTTAACTTAGGCCGAAGACTGTACCATGGAAGTTACACCAGGTGCAGAGATCCAAGATGGCAGACTCAATCTTTTGAAGGTGAATTTTAGTAAATTATCCTTGGTTGCTCTCATTTTTTGTTCTTGAGTCTGCTCCCTTCCCACTGTTCAAGGGAGAGATTTAAAGTGGAAATAGCTACCTTTTTTCCAAACCTTCAGCTTCTTGGTGACTTACAAATTTGCTGATTGTTGTTTTATTTCTACTTTGCAAGCATGTGAGTTCATAGCCTATCATACTAACAAATGCCAAGTAAAACTATTCTTTGCTCTCTGTTGTGATCTGAAGTAAGTACATGTTTGTTTGTAGGAAATGAAAGCCATGGCAACTGATTCAGCACTCACTGTAGATCTTGCTTTAATCTTTAGCAACAATTTGGAGGTGTCCTGTTTTCCTAATTCCTAAAAAAATAGTAAGGGTGGTGATGATATGTTTATTATTTCTTCGATGCTGAAATTATTGGTGAAATATCTCATATTTCAAGATGTTTTTGAGAATTTCAGACAATTCTCTGACAATCTCTAAGAATTCTGTAGAATTGAACAGAGCCACTGATTTTAAAAATTCATACTTAGAATAGGCATTTTCTGAGGGACTTGAAAGTTCATAGGATCACTTGATACATCTTCATTGCTGCTTTTCATGAAGTGTGGTTGAATGGCCATTCTTTCCCTTAGTATTTTATTATGTTGAGAGGCACTGGGATTAGATAGGGTTATATACTCAGGGTCCTTTCATACTCCGGATATGGAGCTCGGTGCCCCTTTTGGGACTACAGCCCTGTCCACCAGAATACTGCCTCATGCAATGCATGTGCTATATCCGCAGATGTAGCCGCTCTGCTGAACACAGTTCTGTATAGAGAACTTAATTTTAATTTGCATCCTACCATAGGTAAGTATTTGGTTCTTATGTTATGTTGTAAATATTTTGAAAGTATTTGTTGATATCTACCCTATTTTCAAAGGTCATGAAGTTCTTTTTAGACATCTGCTTAGGCATTGAAGATTGAATATTTTGTTATAGTCGATTAATAAATATATAGACAGTTTAATAAGGAGCTGGTTTGTTTGCATTCCTTTTTTTTTCTTCTAAGAGGAATGAGAACTGCTATTATAAACCATCTGATTGTTTATTACTGTCTTTTAAATCTGAGACTTGTAAAAACAAAATAAGAAATTACTAGGGGCTAGCTTCTCATTGAAGGTTCTAGATGTATATTTAACACATAGACTATTGAAGAATAATTATTGAGCTCCTTTTGATTATTTGAGAAGTCATTGACTCTTCCATTCTGATAGATGTGATTCTGAATGAATAAAGGTTTGAATTTTCTGTTTGTTGTCCAGTGGTTTTCTTGCTTTGATTGAGAGCTTAAATACTAATCTATTAGGAATACTGGTTGAGAATGGAGTATATTTTACTTTTTTATTTTATTTTATTTATTTTGGTCTTTTCGAGACAGAGTCTCCCTGTAGCCCCAGCTGTCCTGGAACTCACTGTGTAGACCAGGCTGGCCTTGACCTCACAGAGATCCGCCTGCCTCTGCCTCACCTTTGATTCCAGCACTCAGGAGGCAGAGGCAGATGGATCTCTGTGAGTTCAAGGCTGGCCTTGTCTACACAGCAAGTTCCAGGCTAGGCAGGGCTACATAGTGAGACCTTATCTTTAAAAAAATAAGTAAAAATAAAAGAAATAGTTACAAGCTGAACATGGTGTTGCACACCTTTAGATGGCAAGAATACTGTAGTTGACATGTGTTCATCCAATCTGTTTTAGGAGGCAGAAGCAGGTGGATCTCTGTGAGATCAGAGTCAGCCTTGTTTACATAGTGAGTTCCAGGCCAGCTGTGGTTACAGGGAGACCCTGTTTCAAAAAGACAAAAAAGAAGCTACAACCATGATATGACGAGAGTTGTATAGTTGTACACCACTGAGATTGTAGTCTCCATTATGACAGCTAATGAAATATACCCAATCTAATAAGTATCAAATTATCCATAACAAATTGATAGTGATCTATTTGATACAAACTCTAAAGGGGTCTTTAAGTGCTTCATGCAACATACCTTTAATAAGTAAGTGCACCATGTTGTAAAATGCCTGTGGAGGTCAGAAGAGGGCTCCAGATCCTCTGGAACTGGAGTTAAGGACAGTTCATAGCTGCCATGTGGGCGCTGGGAATCAAACCCGGGTCCTCTGCAAGAGCAGTCAGTGCTCTTAACCGCTGAGCCATCTCTCCAGCCCCTAATTCTTCTTGTATAGAAGTATACATTTCATTTATTTTATGTACCTCCTTTAAAGAACCATCTTCATTAAAAAATTCAGAGCTGTGAAAAAAAGTGGGATTTACCTGGGTAAGTATACAGAACTTTTAAGTAGACGGATATAGAAGAAAATGTGGCGATGGCAAGAATGCCGTAGTTGGACATGCGTGTTCATCCAGTCTGCTTTCCCTTCATTTTTACTGTTTGGGCAATAAAAATCTTACCTGTGGGTTGTTACTGCTCTGCTAAAGCCAATGGATGTGCAGGAAGCTGATTCTGTTTCATAACCCAGTTGTTCAGACATGGAGTATATTTTAATGGTTTGTTTGGCTTTTTTTTTTTTTCCTATAGCATATTGTGGTTTTTTTGAAAATGGTGGAAATAAAGCCATATGAAAAAGATCTTCATCTTAAACTGTCATGCAAACATTTATGTAGGAAACCATAAGATTCTTGAGCAGTAGGGTTTGTGCAGATCTGTTGTTTTGAAAAGGAATGGCAGCTGGGTAAACTATCAGAGAGTTGAAAGGTCAGATGTAACAGCATAGGAGTGAAATGGACAAGGGCTTGAACTCAGTGATGAATGGGCCAAGGCATAGATGGATTAAAAAGTCCAGCTGAAGTTCTTTTCCTATCTGCTACAAAGGTAATTTTTTTTTCTTCCTTAGTCAAGGGAGGAGCAACATATTACCTGCTTTTCCCCCTTTATGTTATGTAAGTTTTCAAGCATGTTAATAAGTACAAAGAATGATGTAAAAGAACCTCTAGATATCTTCAGTGGTTATCAACATCTAGATACTCTTGAGGTAATATGAGTAGATTTTATTGTTTTTTGTTCTAATTTGATTTGTTTGGTTTTGAGAAGGAAATCTAGTCCAGGCTACTGGGAACTTACAGGTAGCACAAACTAGCCTCAGATTCACAAACCTTGTGCCTCTGCCTCAAAGTGCTGAGATTACAGGCATGTGCTACCATACCTGGCTGTTTTTGTTTTGTTTTTTCTTTTAAAAATTTGTTTTTATTTTATATGTATAAATGCTTTGCCTACCTATATGTGTAAGTGCACCACACATGTGGAGTACCCACGGAGGCCAGAAGAAGGCGACGAATCCCCTAGAACTGGAGTTATGGTTGATTGTTAGCTGTCATATTGGTGCTGGGGACCAAACCTGGGTCCTCTGCAAGAGCAGACAGTTTTCTTAGCTGCTGAAGCCAGCTCTTCAGCCCCTCCATTTTGGTTTGTTTCTCCCTTACACCAAATAAAAGATAAAATTTAGTAGGTATTTTAAAGTCTCTCAGTTGGGTTCAAGAGTCTTATATAATTTGAGGTGAGGGGTAGGAAAGAAGTGACTATTAGGAATTAGTAATATATGTGAGAAAATTAACTGCAAACCCTTCTTAATCTTTTTCACTATTTTTCTTTTGTTTTGTGATTTTTTGTTTTGTTTTGACACGTGGTCTGCCTAAGTAGCCGAGGCTGACTTCAGACTAGCTGTCCTCCTGTTTCAGTTTCCCAAATGTTTTGAATGAAGGTATATGTCACCATGTTTGCTTTGTGACATTTTCTTAAAGCATTTTGTTGGGGGGGCTTCTTTTTGAGACAGGGTCTCCCTGTAGCCCCAGCTTTCCTGGAACTTGAGTGCTGGGATTAAAGGCATGCACCACCATGCCCGGCCCTCTTAAAGCATTTTTATGACCATGTATTTACACATCTGTACACATAGAAAGTGTACAGGAATGTGTGAACTTGGTCACTTGTGTTCTGAGATTTTACACTACTTGGTCTGTTTTCATCTATTGTTAACAGCACTTGCTTGAGTCCTCTTAATTTGAAAATGCATTATGCACATCTGAGACGTATTTTTTATATTGTTTGCTTCTCTTTTCTGGATCTCTTATTGATATAGCTGACCCTCTTAGACTAGTCCTATGATTTTTTTTCTATAATTTTTCACCTTTTTTATCTTTAATTTTTTAGGAAGTTAATTTGGCCTTTGAATTTTTCTGCCAGGGTTTTTATTTCTTCCGTTGTATCTTTATTTTTTTTTCATTACCTAACATCTTACTCTTTTTTTTCAGTATCTCTCTAACCCCTACCTCTCAGAGGATATTAATGATAGGTTTTTGCTTCTGTTAGGTTTTATTTTCCTGAATAGTCTGTTTTTAATTTCTTGGGTTCTTTGGTTCCTGACTTGAGCTTTTTTCTCAAATATTTTCTGATTTTTGTTGGACGTTTTTGGATTTTTTTGAGCCAGGGTCTCCCTGTAGCCCCATCTGGGCTGGAACTTGCTATGTTGACCAGGTTGGCCTTGCTCTCAGAGATCTGCCTGCCTCTGCCTCCCAAGTGCTGGGATCAAAGAAGTGTGCTACCATGCCCAGCCTTGTTGATTTTTAATTTTTTTTTAAGCCATTCATTCATGTAAGAGTGGGCCCCAAAATCTTTACTGGAAGCTCTGTTTGTGTGAGTAGAACTTTATGACTATAGGCATTCCTGTAGGCCTACACTTTTTTTATTTGTTAGTATTTTCTGGTATCTTTAGGCTATTTCTTTTCTTTTTCTTTTTGACTTTTAGAATAGATACTCCTGGACTTGATCAGAGGGTATATGCCTAGCTGATTCCGTTGTTCAGTTCTTGAGTCTTTGATGGTTCTGCCATGAATCAGTATATTTTTGTTTCCTCATTGCCACCTTAAGATTTACCTTTGTGGGACTGGAGAGATGGCTCAGCAGTTAAGAACACTGGTTGTTCTTACGGAAGACCTGGGTTCGAATCCCAACCACCACATGGCAGCTAACAACTGTAACTCCAGTCCCAGGGGATCCGACAGCCTCTTCTGACCACCGCGGGCATTGCACAACACCGGGTGCACTTACCTACATGTAGGCAATACACACATACACATAAAATAAAAAATAATAATAGATTTAAAAAAAGATTCACCTTTGTTTAGTCTGCCAGGTTAGTTTTCTTTATCTGCTTTTCAAAGTACCAGGCTTTGTAAAATTTCCAAGTTTTAGTTCTTGAGGGTTGAAAGATTGTGATTATTCATTTCTGGCTTTCAACTTTTCCTCTTTTCATCCTAGGATTATTTGTTGATTATTGGTTTTCTTAGGCTATTTATATTTTTAGTATCATAATTTTAAGCAGTTTTAATTTGTTATTAAATATTGCGCATAATGTTAAGCTTTTATAAATGTTGCTATTTCCAAAGGAAATTGCAAAAAGTAATCTCCAAACTTGTATAATGCCAACACAAAACACAATACCTTGGATGAATATTTAGTTTTTTTAAATTTTATTTTATTAAAATTTATTTTATGTGTATGTGTGTAAAATTTTTATTTATTTTGTATGTGTACATATATGTTTATATCAGCATGCGTGTGCCATCATGTCACATGTGTGGAGGTCAGACAACAAATTGCTAGATTCAGTTCTTTGCTGCCATCATGTGGGACCTAGGGATTGAACTCAGATTGTCAGCCTTGGCAACAGGACTATTTTGCCACCCTTAACTTCACCCCTGTTTTTTTTTTTTATTGTTGTTAGGTTTTTGTGTGTGGTTTTTGCTTTTGTTTTTTTGTTTTTTTTTTGGTCTTTTTGAGACAGGGTCTCCCTGTAGCCCCAGCTGCCCTGGAACTCACTATGTAGACCAGGCAGGCCTTGAACTCACAGAGATCGACCTACCTCTGCCTCCCAAGTGCTGGGATTAAAGGCGTGCACCACCACGCCCGGCCTGGTTTTTTGTCTTTTTGAGACAGGATCTTCCTGTAGCCCCAGGTGGCCTGGAACTCACTACTAGACCAAGCTGGCCTCCATCTCAGAGAGATCCACCTGCTTTTGCCTCCCAAGTACTGGGATTAGAGGCATGCACCACCATGCTTGGCTAGCTTCTTAAACTTAAATTGTTTGCATGTGTAAAATCAATCTGTTTTTAATAAGTCATCAGTTATTTCTTTTCTTATTTTATGTGTATGAATGTTATGCTTGCATGTTATGTAAGTGCACCCATTTCATGTAGTGCCTGTGGAGGTCAGAAGAGGGGGTTGAATCTTTGGCACTGGAGTTACAGACAGTTGTTAGCTGCCATGTGAGTGTTGTGATTCGAACCCAGGTTCTCTGCAAGAGCATCCAGCACTCTTGACCACTGAGCCATCTCTCTAGCCCCCATGCAGTCATTTCTTAAATACTAGCTTATGTGAAGTAATAACCTCATGTTCTGTTAAATTTTTTGAGTTTGTAGTCCTTAGTGCAACATCTGAAGACATATAAGTGGATAATAATAATTCAAGTTGTCTAGGAAGCTTCCTAGAATAGTAAGAATTTTCAGAATTGTTTACTAAGTATATAGTATAAAGTATAAAAGTTAGGAAATACAAACAGCTTTTATGTAAGAATTTATTCTGTCTCGCTGTCTTTTCATCTCTTTTCCTTTTGGAGAGGTATACCCACATACCTGCATGTATTTTTTATTTTTTTGGTCTTTTTGTGACAGGGTCTCCCTGTAGCCCCAGCTGGCTTGGAACTCACTATGTAGATCAGGCTGGCCATGAACTCACAGAGATGCACCTGCCTCTGCCTTGCGAGTGCTGGGACTAAAGGTGTGCACCACCAAGCCTGGCTTTCCTACATGTATTTTAAATATGTACTCCCCTTCATTCTTAAGATGTCTTTTATGTCTCTCCCACTTCTTCTTCAGCTGTCTTCCTTTTTCCCTCCCAGTTTTTAATTGACTTTATTGGGTAGTATATTCAGCTGTTGGGCAAAAAAGGTGAGCATAACTGACATCGACTCTGCAGTCTAGTTTATCTTTTTTAATGGGAAAGATAGGTTGTCATTAAATAATCATGCCAGTGATTTTATAGTTAAATATCCCATGTCCTTTGATAGACTTTGAAGAAGTTGAAACTGGATAGAACTAAGCTCTATATACAATGCTTTCTCCTCTATGCACATAATAAGGGAGAAGAGATTTATAAATTAAACTTTGTATTATAAGTTCATAATACAGAACTAATAAAGTGTTGTGTGTGTTGTGTGTGTGTCTGTCCATCTGTGTGTGAGATCAGAGAGTAAATTTTAGGAGTTATTTCTCTCCTTCCACCATGTGGATCCCAGGAATTGAACTCAGATTGTGAGGCTTGGTAACAAGTGCCTTCACTTACTGAACCATCTTGCCAGTCCTTACACCATACTTTCTCATAGCATTTATTGTATTGTGCTTGCTGTTTCTGTTTTTTTTCCTGAGATTTAGAGTTTTGTTTTTCTTTCAATAGTCTCAACTTCTGGTGCACAGTAGATCGATGTTTGGTAAATGAATTGTTTACTTCCCATGCAACCAGATCCTGGCATTTTACTTGTCAAGTATATATCAGGTCCATTTCATTGTCTTTGTGATGATCCTTGTATCTTATTAGCATCAGTGCATTTCAAATGAATGTGCTTTTTAAGCAGTAGAACTCATTATTCAAATAAACTCAGTGTTAACCCCTAATTATATGTAGGCCAGTTAGGGATTGAGCTGGTCACTTGAGATCTGACTCACTAACTTAAATGCACAAAGATGTTTTTGTTTTTCTGACATTTGTTAACTGGCAGGTAGATGATGTATGAAACTGAATTAATGGTTGAAATGTATCAGAATCAAGTTATCTGAGATTCTGCTGGGCCTTGCTTCATGAGAATGGAGAATGATGCTAAATTTAGATGGAGCAGGGATAATAGAAATTAAGTAGGACCCAAAATATAGCACAGTATTATTTTAAGTGTAGGGCAGCTTGGTTAATAATCTGATGATGGTTTTGAGGTGGGAAGGTGAGTAAAAGGCAGAGCATGAGCATTGCTGTAGAGCAAATGTCCATAGCTGAAGGAGAAGAGGTCTGACGAGCAGAAGTGACAGGTCAGGACACATGGCTTCAGAGTTAACACAGAGAGGGAAAAGAGGTAGTGAGCAGACAGATGACTGGTTTCAGGTCCCTAGGTCTGTGGAACTAGCATGATAATGGTACTGTTACTGGCATGAGAAATTGGCAAAAGGGTATGGACATGCAGAAGCAGATTCTTTTATATTGGTGTTAAGGCAAGTCACAGTATAAAAGATGGTCAGAATGGCTGAAATGGCCTTTTTTGAACTCTGGAATATGGAGTCATAACCCAGTATATCTTTGCTTTGATGATGAGGAATTTGTGTCTCAGAGTTACAGTTTATTGGGCTTTTAAGTCATAAATTGTAAACATTTTAATAGTTGGAACATTTTCGCTCTGTAATCCATCTTTGATTACCATAATGGTAATCCAAAAAGTTCATTCACTTTTAATAAATATTCAGTCATCAAGCGTTCTTTATATTTAACTTGAAATCAGATATTACAGATTTTAAGTACCTTATAGTTGAGAGTCTTTATTAATAACTTCGTCTTCCTTTTTTAAGGTACAGCAGGGGAGAACTGGAAATTCAGAGAAAGAAGCAGCACTTCCATCTACAAAAGCTGAGTTTACTTCTCCTCCATCTTTGTTCAAGACTGGACTCCCACCAAGCAGGTTAGTTAGACCACTGTCCTTCCATCATTATAAGGCACTGGAATCTTCCATTGTCTTGTGCTGTTGTCGTGTGTTACATATGAAGTTTCCCAGTGTTCTCTCAATACAGACTGCAACACTCCACTTTAAACATTATCTTTATGTTTTTAGTGTGTGTGAGTGTTTTGCCTGCATATAGGTAAATGCACCATGTTATGCAGTGGCCACAGAGGTCAGAAGAGGACATCAGATCCCCTGGAACTGGAGCTACTAATGGTTGTTAGCTGCCATGTGGGTCCTGGGATTTGAACCCAGGTCTTCTGCAAGAGCAGTCAGTGCTCTTAACCGCTGAGCCATCTCTCCAGCCCTGAGTTCTTCTTTTCTGTATGCTATTCCATCTTACAAAATGAACAGAACAACATATGTTAGCAAGAGATACAATGCAATATATATCTGGTTGCATGTTTGTATAGAGAGGCAGTGATTTTATTCAGCAGAAGTGGTGACAGGAACTGTGCTGCTCACTGTGTACATTACTCTTATATAAAGATTTACTGAACTAAATATTCTTTTCGTTGTTTTACAGTTTTGTTTTTAATTATGTGTATATGTATGTGTCTTTCTGTAAGTATATGTATGTGAGTGCAAGTGCCCACAGAACCAGAGGCATCAAATCCTTCTGGAGCTGGGGTTACAGGTGGTCGTGAGCCACCCAGTGTGGTTGCTGGGAATTGAACTCAGGTCCTCGAGAAGATCAACAAGTGCTCTTAATTACTGATCCATCTCTTCAGCCTTAAAATAAATTTCTTGTAGCTTTAAGCCAAAATAAAATGTGTAAAAGTGATCCAAGAATTTTATAGATTGTCATAGACATAACTAAATGTAATTTTTTGAACTAAATGAAATTTCAAAAATATTTGATTAAACAATTTGTGGTAGTTAAGGAATATTGAGCCTTTAATATATAGTATTCTTTTGGATTTGGGTTTTTCTTTTTAAGAACTCAGCTTTTATTCATTGAGTTTATAGTGTTCTACCTTACAGTGTTTTGTTAAGATCTTAGACTTTGGGGACTTTAATTCTGGTTCTGCAACTTAGTTATTGTATGTCCTGGGGCAAATTCCCTAATTTTGTTAGGTCTGGATTTCCTAATAGGTAAGAAGTAGTTATAGTGCATTTATTATACAGTATAGGTACATGTGCCAAATAAGTTAATTTGTGTGACGTGTTCTAGAACAGTACTTACCACTCTTGACTGCTATCATGATGAAACTATTGATTGATGGCGATCTTTCTGCTCTTTTGCCTCCCTCGTTTTTTGGGCTGCTAGATTATATAGGATCTTGTAACATTATAAAAACTGACTTTTCCTGTGTTTGAAATGAATGAGCAGCCACCGTGGGGATTTTTAGCAAAGCAATAAGATAATTTAGGTTTTCAAGCCTCAATTTACTAAGAACATTTTATAGTAAACAGTGAAGGAAACGGACAAGTTGGATGTTGCAGCAAATATCTAGTCAAGAGATAATGGTGTCTTGGACCAAGGTAATAGTGGTGAAAGGGGGAGAATATTCAAATATGAGTGCGTTTAATATGGTGAGCAATAGTATACTTTGATTGACTGTAGATCATAGAGAAAAACAATCCAGGATGAATTCAGTGGTTTTGTACTCAGTACAACTGGAATGATGAAGCTGTCATTTAAGAAATTGTAAGGATTACTCGAGGAGTGGCTTTTTGGAGAGACAAAGCGTTCAGTTTAGAGAATAGTAAAATTGAGATGTCTATTCAGCCTGAAAATGGAATTCATTAGAAACTTGGATATGTGAAACAAGGGAAAGAGGAATATTAGCTAGAGATAGAAATAGAAATTTGAGACAGTGATCACTGTTCAAATAGTATTCAAAGTGAAACTGTGAATTTTTGTTAGACCATAAAAAGAAGTATAGATCAAGAAGTGATCAGAGGACAGACCATTGATGTACTCCATTATAGATCAGAAAGAGAATGTAAATCAGTAAAAGGGAACCAAAAAGGAGGAATGACTAGGGAAATAGGAAGAAAAGCCAGTGTATGTCTTGAAAGGGGTTTGTTTTAAGAAGGAATGATAACTCTCAAACAATGGTTGATTGGCCAAGAAAATGAAAACTGAAATGTCTTTGGATTTTCAAATGTGAAGGTCCTTGGTGATCCTGATCAAGATCATGTGTAAGGTAAAGCAAAAGGACTCTTGAATGGCTTCAAGAGAAAATGACAGAAGAATTATAAAGTAAAAATACGGACTTTAAAAAAATAAGACATTTTCTTTTTATCTGTGGGTACCAGAACCAGAGAACTAGGGGTAAGTGTGGGGTCAGGAGATTTTTCAAGGTGAAAGAAATTATAGCATTTTTTATACTTGGGAAATGAGTTAACTAGAATTATTAGTGATTAAAAAATAAAGAAGAAAGGGGAGTTTTTATTGTAGATTCTTTCTTAAAGACTATTTAATTTAGTGTGTGTGTGTGTCTGTGTCTGTGTGTCTGTGAATGAGGATGTGCATGTGAATGCAGGTGCCTGCAGAAGTCAGAGGTATCAGATCCTTGGAGCTGGAGTTAGAGGTGGTTGTCCTGACACCGGTGCTGGGAAACCAAACTTGGGTCCTTTGTAAGAACAGTAAGGTCTCTTAACCGCTAAACCATTTTAATAAAGCCAAAGGGAATAGGGTATGAAATTCATGGACAGCAAGCAATTCACTCTCAGTAACAGGTGAATATGCAGCTTCATTAAACTTCTAGTCTCAGTGTTGCTGCTTAACGAAGAACAGCATGTAGTTATAGCAGGCTGCACCAGATCTTTAGGCAAGAAATCATGGTAGGCAGATAGGTGGGTAATTTGTAGGTAGATGTTGCAGAGAGCTTCTTTTCAGATTGCTTTAATTTATTTTAGCAAAGTAAGATAGAGACTTATCAGGAGAGACTAAAGATAGTAGACTGGAGTGTTAAAGGTTTAGGAAGAAAAGCCTCAATATAGTCTTTTGGAGTGAGTGAATGAACTAGGAAAATGGAAAAGGATTGTTTGGCAGAAGCTGTAGGGAAACATTGGGTGGAGGCTCTTTTTCATCAAAATAGGAGAAATTACAGCATTCTTATATGATGATGGATGGAATGAGTTAGCAGAATGAGAGGGTAATGGTTTAAGTAGAGAAACTGTATGTCTCCAGGTCTGGTTTTTGTTTGTTTGGTTTGGTTTGGTTTGGTTTACTTAATGCCGTGGTTTAAAATGAGCTGGGTCAAGTTTGTGTTAGGTGTGTTCATGGAGTAACTAGAGTTGTATTTCACAGGAGTGGTGGTTGTGACAAAGATAGAGGGGCCCAAAAAGTGAACATGTATTGAGGGGGGTGGTAATAATGACAGCCATGGATCTAAGGACAGATGAAAGACATTCAGAAGATTAGGACAAAGAAAGATCAGAGGAAGGCGGTGATAAGAGAAAAAAGATGAAGGAAGGATGGGAGAATAGCAAGCCAGTAACTACTAAAGAAAATATGAACGATTACCTCTACAATCTGTAACAACATACTTAGTACACTATTCTGATCACTTTTGAATAGAAAAGTCAGTACCCATTATTCATTAGGAGAGTTTATTTTCTGGACTCACCTTCAATTAATCAAAAATGTACTTTTAGTTGTTGTGAAATATTTCCCCTGAAAGTAGAATTTGAGGTCATTATATTTATGGAGATTGGGTAGAGTCTTTGGGAATAGATTTTTATTGATTTTAGGAAGATGATAGTATTATTATTTATTAGTAAATATAGAGGCTCAATGGTACTGGCTTAAGCAATAAATTTCCATTACTAAGATCTTAGTTTGCCTTATTAATATGTAGGTAGATATTGTAGAGAGCTTCTTTTTTTAAAAATATTTTACTATTTTTATTTTGTGTGTCTGTCTTACCTGCATGTATGTATGTACACCAATGTCATACAATGCTGAGACAGAAGTCAGAAAGGGGGGTGTCGGGTCCCCCTGGAACTGATGGTTGTTAGCCACCATGTGTGTGCTGAGAACTGAACCCGGGTCCTCTGCAAGAGTAGCCTGTGCTCTTAACCACTGAGCCATCTCTCTAGCCCCTGCAGAGAGTTTCTTGAAATACTCTTTTAGTTTTGCATTAGAAATGCTGAGTTTTATATTGCTAAGCAAATTTATATACTTAAGGAAAGTTCTATTTAATATATCAATGTTTTGTCTAATCTTTAAAAGATTTCATTTTATTTATCTTCATTTAAGTACATACCTATAGAAAAGTGGTGAATTTACGGCTTGATAAGTTTTTGCAAATTCAGAGATTAGAACTTTAGCATTCATCCAGAAGGCTAGCATGTGTTCTTCCTTTGCTGATTTCATTTTTTAATGTTTCATCTTGACAAGTATTTAAACTTGAGTTGCAGGTAAAGCACAAAGAACTTTGGTATACATAGATTCAGTAGGTACTAAAATTCTTATTTACTTTATGTTTTTAGACCTCTTTCTTTCTGAACCAGTGGTAACTGTGGGCATGGTACTTTTCTACTTCCAGATCCTTTAGCTTGTTTATAAGAACAAGAACATTTTGTTGTATAACTGTATGTAGGGTGCAGTGATCAAAGTCAGGACAAACTAGTAATTAATACTTTTATCAAAAACCAGGTCATCAGTTTGACCAGTTAACTCAGTAATGTTTTTTATTGCACTTCTTTTCTTTTAGGACTCAGTCAGGGTCATTCATTACAGTTAACTCTAGCATTTTGCTTATTTATAGTCTTTAAGCAGCATCTCAGCCTTCCATTGTATACTGTGACATTGAATTTTAGAAGAGTGCAATCCAGTTGTTTTGTACATGGTTCCTCAGTGTGGCTTTGCTAGATACCTCCTTACTATTAGAAGAGGTTGCTTTTTGGGGCAAGACTATTCTGTGAATGATGTTGTGTCTTCCCTTTCAATATGTCAGCCTGGAGATACATGATAACCGGTTTGCCCCCATTCTTTTGTTAGTGATAATAACTTAAATCAATTACTTGTGGAAATGCCTTTCTGGATCTGCCCTACTAAGTTTCTGGGGGTTTTTGTATTTAATAAGTAATTTTTGCATTGGTAAATCGCTCAGTGGTAGGTAGAGTGCTTCCCTGGCATGTATAAGGCCCTGAGTTTGATCCTTACAACCATGTGAAAGGGGAAAAAAAAAAAGGAGAAAATTTTGCAGAGAAACTGGGTGTAAATGCCTTTTTCAAACATCCCATGAACTTTAACATCCACTGGCGATTTTTATAACAAACCAGCTAATAGTATAATGTCTGTAGCTTTGCGTTTTAACATTTATTAATTAATAGCTATTTTAGAAACAAAGATCCCATCCCCCACTTAACACTTGTATTCATTAATTCTTTTTAACTCAGGCTGGCCTTAAACTCAAACTCACAATCTTTCTTTCTAGTGCTGGGATTGTCAGCATTCTGTAGCTCCAGAATTCTCTATAGACCAAACTGGCCTCAATCTTACAGAGATCTGCCTGCCTCTGCCTCTCTCTCCAGTGCTGAGATTAAAGGCGTGCGCCATCACACCTGACTAAAATGGATTCATTCTTATGTGTGAGAAAATACGTATGGGTGCCTTATAAGTATAATTCATTTGTGTTTGTAGTTTGTGAACCATGTGTATAATTTTACATAATGTTGTTTATTTTGATGTTCAAATTTTCCAAATTTGGTCAGTGGGAGCCACTTCAGAGTGACTTTTGACATGATGTGTATGTATGTATGTTTGGAGGATTCCTTGCTTGTTGACAGTAGCAGGATGTTTCAAGCTCATAGGTACTTTCCCTGCTGCTTCCTTCCTCAGGAAGAAATGGTCATTTAATTCAAAAGCAGGAGGACGGTGGTATCTGTGTTAGTAATACTGGTATATCATTATTTATTTCCAGACCTTTTTTTGGAACTTAAGAGCTAGGGAGAAAATAGCAATTTTAAAATGAAATTGGCATTTGCATATTTTAAAATAAAGCTTTAATCATGAAATCATGTTTCTTTTGCATACATTTCAACACCAAAGAATTCTTTCTTTCTTAGAACTATTCCATTTTATGTCTCCCTTTCCTCACAGTGAGTCTGGCTCCCAGCTGCTTCAGTTTAAATACTTATTGACAATTGGATATAAACTTAATAGATCCAGAATCTCTGCTTAAACATTACAAAAAATAAACAAGAGTTCAGGATTTGTTGGCAGTTGTTTCTCTTGTTTCAGATGGAAGATGAATGGTGAAAACGTTGTGCTCATGCTTCCTTCAGCATGTTTATATTAGTCATTTAAAATATCATTGGTTCGTTGGGTCTGTTTTCACTATGAGCATTTCTTTTCCTCCATGGTTACTGATGCAGTTTCATTTTTTTGTTTGTGTAAAACATTGAACACAGATCCCACAGCAAGGCTATCCGAAGCTATATATAAGAACTTTCACTCTTTTCTTTCAGCATTAATAACAAAAGGGATTCATTAGTTCTTCCTATGAATCAGTTTACAAGAGTAAATATATAAACATGTCTACTTACCAAATGCTTTGAAAGAACATTTTATGTATCTTGTAAAGGATTGGCAACAGTGTAAGTAGTTGAACTCTTTTTTGAGACAGGGTCTCTATAGCTTAGATTGGCCTCTTGTGATATTCCTGTCTTAGCTTCCTGAGTGCTAGGATTATAGGCATGAGCCATTATGCCACGCTAACTTTTTATGGAGTAAGTCAGTCGAGATAAAATAGCATTGGCCTTTTACTTTGAAATGAAATTTTGATAACATCTGTTTAGCATAGGTTTTTATGAAATATATTAGTGTAAACTGTTAATTGGTTGTACCAACAATGCTTTTATCTGTTACTGAAGAATATGGGGGAAAATAGTAAAATTTTGAGTAAGATTTTTGTGAAATAGCAGGAATTGTTATTTCATAAGGGCACAGAAATTCACTTTTTAAAAACTTATTATGTATGTGTATGAGTATATTGCCTGCATGTATGAATTGTATGTAAATGCACCGGTATAGGCAGTACCTGTGGAGGTCAGAAGAGGGCATTGGATTCACCTGCAACTGGAGTTATGGGGATCATTGTTAGCTGCCATGTGGATGCTGGGAATCGAACCTGGGTCCTCTGCAAGAGCAGCCAGTGCTCTTAACTGCTGAGCTGACTCTCTAGCCCCAGAATTTCACTTCTTGATAGTATATTTCCAGAATTTCACTTCTTGATAGTATATTTGAACCTGAAACAGACCCATGCTTTTCTTCTTTTTGCATTTGATATCATGCTTTGTGGAAGAATATTTGTGAAAATATTCTAGATTTGATAAAATGCAGATGACACATCTACATTTAAATGCCACTACCAGTACCACAGCAAATATTTTATGATTTGAAAAGAATGGTACTATAGGAACATGTCAAAGTGCTTTAGAAAAAGCATGCCAAGGAAAACAATAAACAATAAGGGGGGTTAGAGACAACAGTATGTAAGAAAAAACATAGAAAATTTATCTCACCAGAAGCAGCACCTCTTCTCAGTCTCAGACAAGTACTGCCTCCAGAAAAGCCAACTCAAGCGTTGGGAAGTGGCAGGATCGATATGGGAGGGCCGAATCACCTGATTTAAGGTAAGGCTGCTTTTAAACATTGGATACTTCCTGGTGTTTAGATCGTCAGTATTATTTTGTCTCTTTAGTAAGAAAAACACATTTTGAGACTGTATCGTATTTTTCCCTTGATGTTTTTTCAGGGTGCACAGGGTATTTTTAGCTACCTAAGGCCTAGCATGTGTCTTGAACCCCACTAATGGGTACCCTGTAAACCTATTTTCCTTTTCCCCTTGCTGTAGGTTAACTCTTGTTTCTTACTACGCATCCTCTTTATGAGATCCCCAGCTATTTTTCACTACATAGTCCTAAAATGAAGCTTTCTGAGCTTTTATCTTGGACTTGCAAATTTTGAGTTCACTGAATCTTTCCAGCCTTACCCAGCTGCAGTGTATGAAACCTGCTTCTCTCTTTAACTGGGACTGCTAGCTCCCCTGGGATGTATGAGTTCTCTTATTGTTATCCTGCCTTCTGTCAAATTTAGTTTGCATTCTAAGTTTTATAGTTAGGATGCAGACCACTATATACAAGTGCTATTTTATTTTATTTTTTTTGAGTCTTTGAAAAGGGAATAACTTCATTCCTAAAGGATATAGTAAAAAGCAGCATCGTGCAGATACCTGTTCTGTGCCCTTTGAGATTTTAAATGATGATGACAAAAGAAGGCTGATTTTGTTTCTCTGTTTTGCTTTCATTGCCGCAGAATTTTGTGCTTTCTTCCTTGCCTAAATTATATACTAATGATCTTATATTAGTTTTTACTCATTTTAATTTAAAAACTTTTAGATATGTAAATTATAAAATGCCTTGATTGTAGCACCTTACTAAAAGCAAAGGGAACAATGTCAAAAGTTTGATTTTCTTGAATTTCTTTTCTTGTAGAGACTTAATTATATGTTCATAAGTTTTAAGATTTTCTAATTATTTTGATCTGGTTTCTTGTTGGAAAAGAATCAGTCATTCTTATCAAAGAAAAAGAATGGGAATTTATGTCACAGAAATTATTTTGACTTAAAAAATATACAGACTGTAAATCTAGTAACTACTATAGGTCAAAACATAATATTTCCATTTTCAGAGTGTTATGTCTGTTTTAACACGTTAAAGAATAAAAATATATATTTTATTATTTTAATAGTGTTTATTGGCATATTTTCGTTATATGATACTAATTGACACCAAAATTCAAGAAAAATTTCAAGTTACTTTTAAGTAAAGTTGGATCTAACATGTGGAGTGACATATATGAATTTTTTCACATTGCTAACATTTGTACAAAGTTTTAAATTTATTATTTTATGTGTATGAGTGTACCTGTATCATGCAATGCCTGTGGAGGTCAGAAGAGGACTTCAGATACTCTGGAACTGGAGTTTTGGATGGTTGTTAGCTGCCATGTGGGTGCTGGGAATCAAACCCAGGTCCTCTGTAACAGCAGCTGGTGCTCTTAACCACTGAAACATCTCTCCAGCCCCAGAATTCAAACTTTTAATGCTTATACTAATGATACTTCTGTATAATAAATCACTTGATGATGTGCACAGAGAATCATTTTAATTTATATTAACTGACCAATAATATTGACGGCATATTTTCTGATTCTGAAAGGGCCACACATAAGATCTTTATTTAAATTTATCATCATGCCACTCCTCATGACTCAGTAGCCATCTTTGCATATAAAGAATGTCTGCTACTCTTAAACTCATGACTGTCATGGTCTAAGTTTGGATTGGGGCTTTAATTTAGGCAGTTCCTACCTACATATATCACAGAGAGTCCACTGGCGTCACTGTGCCTCCATTTGCTGTGTTTGTAAAATGGTGGAGCCATACTATAATCTGCAAAGCATCTTCAATCCTGCCAAGCCCTGGTTTGTAGTGGAAAAAGAGTCTTAGATATTGAGGGTATTACCCAAATTTACAGCAGTTTAAGAGACAAAGCTAAGAGTAGATAGAATCTCTTCATTGTAGACAAATTGACTTTCATAAGCAAAGACTAGAAATACTTAAAATCAATTATGTTTAATGAAGTTTTACATTTGTTTCTTTTACATTATTGTTTTAATATCTGAAATTCTTTATAAATTATTTAACTTAAAATGTTTTTTTTTTTTTTTTATCTTTTTGAGGCAGGGTCTCCCTGTAGCCCCAGCTGGCCTGGAACTTGCTATGTAGACCAGGCTGGCCTTGAACTCACAGAGATCTGCCAGCTTCTGCCTCTGCCTCCCACGTGCTGGGATTAAAGGTGTGTACCGCCATACCCAGCTTTGACTTAAATTTCTTTACTCAAAATTGTTATGCTGTTGACATTTTTTCCTTGAAGTAAGATGGCTAATTTATAGGGAGAATTTTGCTTTCATGTCTGAAAAGGTGCATCTTGGTGCTTATTTCTAAACTCCTATTCTCTCTTCCCCTAAAAAGGATGCTTTGAAAACATGATGCTCTCTTTCTGACTTTGATTAGGCTCAAGAAGTATGTGTGGTAGGAAGTTTGATACTGTTTCAGTACATATTTTCTACTTTTGAAAATCTCCCCTCCCCCCACAAAATACCCTAGATTGATTTCTTTTTTTTTCTTAAAGACATTGTGTGTGTATGTGTTGAGTTTGTAAAATGTTTTATGTATACATATATATTTAGCATAGATCCAACTCTTGATGTAACTGAGAAGGAGTTTGAAGCATTGCTTAAATATGTTGAATAAAAACATTTAAATAGGAATATAGACAACTGATTACCGCTAGATGAGGAACAGCTGACCTTCCTAAAACAAAGACCTCTAGATAGGCT
>NW_008338715.1:12634475-12664392 GCF_000622305.1 Nannospalax galili | reverse complement strand
AACCTCATTTAGGTTTATGTCTCATAGGGTTTGGACAGAGTACAGTATTGTATAACTGTATTAATTCAACTATATACCTAAAAATTTACAGCCAATCTTGAAAGAGATGCATCTTAGCTCTGGAAATTGTTATTGAATATGTCAATGCTGTTGTAATGAAATGCTTCTTCTAATTATATGGTTATTAAATAACATTTAAATAAATGTTAATTTTTTTCTTTCTTTTTCTTTTTCTTTTTTTCCTCCCCTCAATCCTATTGGTTTGCTTAAGGCAATTAGCTCAAGCAATCCTGGAGCACCATAGGTGCCCCAGGTGACCTCAGACTAGGAACTAGGGATCCTTCTGCCTCAGCCTTCTGAGTTCTTGGATTACAGGTGTGTGTCCACCACTAGGCTTTGAAGACTTAGTACCTCATGCTAATTACTTATTATCTATATAACAAGGTTTTTTAACTTTTAACAGTATTTCAAATATTCTCTCTCTTTCTCTCTTTCTGTTTCTGTGTATGTGTGTTTCTCTATCAGTGACATATTAAGCATGAAATTAAGCATGAATGTGGAAGGTAAAGATTATTGCAAGCTCTGCCTATAAATGAATAACCTCAACTGCATTAGTGAATATTAATGCTCTCCAGTGAGTCAAATTTGAACAAATTTTACTTTTAAGTACTCAAGATTTTTTTTTTTTTCTTTTTTCTTTTTTGTTCTCTTTGAGTCAGGGTCTCCCTGTAGCTACAGCTGGCCTGGAACTCCCTCTGTAGACCAGGCTGGCCTTGAACTCACAGAGATGCACCTGCCTCTGCCTCAAGAGCGCTAGGATTAAAGATGTGCGCCACCGTGCCCAGCCTTGTTTTGTTTTAAATCAAGCTTAAGAAATAGTTTGAGGCTTAAAAAATACAGGCATCTGAAAGTTAACACGAAATATTTTGAGAGTGGGCTAGAGAGATGGCTCAGTGTTTAAGAGCACTGGTTGCTCTTGCAGAGAACACAGGTTCAGTTCTAACACCTACATGGCAGCTAAAAACCGTTTGTAACTCCATTTCCAAGGGATCCAACACCCTCTTCTGGCCTTTGTGGGCATTGTATACACACAGGTAAAACACTTGTACAGAGCGCACGCTGCTGAACCTCTTTGCATATCTTAAAAATGAGACTAACTGAGCTTAACACTTTACTCACAGTGTCTTGTAAAGATTAATAAATTCTAAGCTTATGAAGTATAGCACCTGTCACAAAGTTCCAAAGATAGAAATCACCGGTACCCAGTAAATATTAGTGTACTTGGTTATCTGATTTTACCCCATCTTTATCAGTCCTTTTGAAAGTGGCCCTGAAAGAAATCCTTTTCCTACAGATAAAGATTTTAGTTCTGTGGCTTTTATTTTGGACATGAGTTACTTTTCTAGTTAGGATTTTTCATTAAATCCTTCCCTGATTGTAGAATTATTGTGCTTATGGAAGTAAAATGCATAGAGAAGCAGTCTCATGTTAGGGCCTCAAAATTTTTAAAAAATGAGTAAAAATAGGTAATGAATGTTATCCTTATTTATTGGACCTTGATAGGTTGGTCAGACTTTGTCTTTGTTAGGTAATTAAGAGTTAAATATTAATTTTGAACATTTACTTTAAATTCTTTCTTGAGCATCTCACCAGAGCTATATAATAGGTCTTGGAGTTTGGCTATGCATTGGAGTAGTTTGGAAACCTTCCAAAAGTAATGATGGTTGGGCCCAAGAAATGCTGTTTGACTTGGTGTGCAGTCTGACATCAGGAGTCTTAAAAGCTCCACAGATGATCCTAATGTGCTGACCAGATTTGAATAGCATTGAGTTAATAGGCGTTCTGGCTTGGCTTAAAGATTAAAATCAAACACTAGCTTGGAATTGGGTTTTGAAGTAAAATGATAGAGGTAGCTGTACTGAGAACTAACACTGAATATCATTTTATAGCCTCACAGAGTCCTTTATGTAATGTTCATTTAATTTATATTTTCTGCCTCTTTTAATTGGCAACCACTTTTATAAGGGTATTATACTTCATTTGCAAGGCAAATGTTGAATATTTATCAGGAGAAATCCTACACATAATACTTGGCCCACATCCTTTGTCTTGGCTCGTGTTCTTCACACCATGAAAAGTGTCCCTCATTCCTATTCCTATATTTAAGTTGATCCTGTGTGACTTTTAAGGTTTTCCTCTTTCCCATAGTAGCTTAAGAGAGGTTATACCGATTTCCATACAGAAGTGCTTATAACCATCAGTTTAGATATATGACCTAAATTAGAGACACCTTACCAGCTGTATCTGTCCTTAACTTGGGAATATGCTAGGGTTTTCTTTTTCTTTTTTTTTTACTAGAGAATAAATCTTTGAACTGTTTGTTGTCAAATTTTATTAAAAGCCCTATTATGAAAAAAACTCACAAACTTGTGCAAGGCTAGAGTGAGTAGTTTTGAATTTTCTTTGAAGCAATAACCCATTCATAAACTTGTACACGGTTGTCTCCTATCTGAAACTTGCACATATATACATATATTTGCTTATGTTTCAGGACTTCCTGACCCTTCTTAGAGAACTTTGTGTGCTAGTTAAGAACTCTTGCTCTCAAAAACTATTAAACCCTCAGATCAAGCCTGACTGTTGAGAGAGGTCAATATTCTGAGCACATCATTTGACCTAATCACTTCTGTTGAATTGTACACTGTTGTACTTTTCACTGCATTGGACAGTTTCAGAAACAGGTCTGTGAAGTTCACTTTTGGTTTTCTTTTACTTATATTGCAAATTTATTTCTGTTTTGGTGCTTTTCAAAGCATACAGTTGCAATCCATTTCTGAGTTACCCAGTCAATTTGGTGTTTCCAGGCAGTTTTTCTTGATTTTATACTGTTTAATTTGCTATTTTTCTTACTGTATTTATCAGTGAAATGTTTGATTTTAATGTTACACTTTTCCTTTATAGCAGACATTTTATGAAGCTTTAAATTTTTTTTTGTGATGTGTGCTCTAAAATTTATTTCTCACTGTGTCTTGATGCAAGCAAAGTTTAAAATTTTCTGCAATCTAGCATACTTTCTCTTAAAATGAACTCAAAGGGTGCAGTTCTCCATATTTTTGTGTATAAAAATGTGAATAATAGTTCCTATGTTGTAGTTATTATGAGCAATAAATAAATAAGTCATAATAAGTGCTCAGCTAATACCAGAGCTATAATTACCAGAAGCAATCTGCAAAACTAATGCTGTTTTTATTTAACACACTAAAAAGCTGTATTTACAATTCCTTTGCCTGCCTGCTAGAAATAGGTAGCTCAGACATAAAATTATATAAAAAATTAGCAAATAACATTCGGCCATCTTTCTTTTGCCCCAAATTGCCTTTTCAAAAAAAGATGCTAGTTGCATCTTTGTTAGCAGCCCTTTAAACTCTTTCTAGGATCTCAGAATCATCAAAATACAACATTTTAATTTAATTCATTTGTAATTCCAGCTCTATTTTCATATTTACCTGATACTTATAACATGGAAACTCTGGTGAACAAGAGCCTATTTAAACTGTAGATAAAGTCAAATATCCACAGTTAGTTTCTATTTCAGCTTTTTACCAGATGGTTGAGTCTAATATTAAGAATTGTGATAACAGGATTAGCTGACTAGGCCTTATGGAGCCAGTGTGTGGGCCAGTTAAGTCCCTATGTACCATGTTGATATACAAGTTGCAATAGCTTTCTTCTGGTAAAGCAATACTGGTTTTATGTAATGAAATAAACAGTCCACTGAGAGTTTTCATGGAGGGCTGGGGCAATAGTTCAGTGGTTAGAGTATTTGCCCAGCATGTATGAGGCCCTGGGTTTGATCCCCAAGGATGAAGAATTCAGAGTTGGTGGGGACATGTTCATGGAATAATGTGGTTCAATGGTATTTCCTATAATGTGACATCAGAACTAACATTGGAATTGTAAATTATTCCTTTGTGTTAAATATTACGTGCTTTTGTTTAATTTGGTATATACTCTGACTATGCCATAAAACACTTTAGGACAAAATGGCAAACTTACTCTGATTAAGAGAAATTAGTTTCTATGGTTTTTTTTGTTTTGTTTTGTTTTTTAAAACCTAGGCAAGGAGGTCTTAAGAAAATGTAGAAAATTGCAGTTTTCTGAACTCTCTTCTAGGAATATATTCTTGCTAAGACTGGTGTTTTTCCTTTTCTATCTTTAGAGGTCAGTTGACTTAGCTTTGAGAAAAAATAAGCATTTCTAACCTTTTGTTGTTGTTGTTGTTGTTTGAGACAGGGTCTCAGTGGGCCTGGAATTCACTATGTAGACCAGGCTGGCCTCCATCTCACAGAGATCTGCCTGCCTTTGCCACTCAAGTTCTGGGATTTAATTTGCTGCCACCATGCCTGGCCTCCTTTTTAAAGGTAAAGCTTAATAACTAATTACCCCTGATGTCTCATGATTTTTGAGAACCGAAAGTCCTTAGACGTCATTGGTAAAAGACAAGTTATTAGAAATAACTTTCTATACTGAAAAGTTAATTTTATATCTAGGTTTTAATCTAGGCAGAGGATTTGCCATCTAAGTTGCAAATTCAAACAAATTTGAGAATGCTTGTGATGGAATAAATCCAAAAACTGGTAGGTAGGACCAGTTTTGCAGTGGGGAATAGAAGAAGTAGGAAAAGAACTTAGAAAAGGTTTTGATTGAAATCTGGGTGAGGGAAATCCTGTGTCCAGTAGTGTGTTGGAATCCACTTTCTATCAGAGAACAGGTGGTATGTGCTTTGATAGGAAGTAGTGATCTACATAGTTTTGTAATTATTTTAAGGTTTTAGGGTTTAAATTAGAAAACTGCTTGTTTTATCTTAGTACTGGAATTTTTTCTGTGTGAAAGTTAGGTTTTTTCTGCACTTAGAGTGGAGGATATTGTAATATGAAGGAGGACCTGGAGAACCGCCTGTAACTCCAGTGGATCTGATGACCTCTTCTGGCCACTTGTGGGCACCTGTACACATGTGGCATACACACATAAACAAAAATAAATCTTTAAAACAAAATTTATTTAAGTTATGTTACTGATTTTGGTTTATGCTTTCATGAGGGCTCCTAGGAAATCAGTGTTTGAGGCATAAAACTAGGAAGACCTGAACAGGTTTTTATTGTATTAAAAGTGTACAGAAGTGAGTCATCAAGAGGTGGTCAGTATTGACATTAGTTGTATCTCAGCTTTTTACCAGATGCTTAAGTCCAATGTAGAAAAAGAGAGTCTTGATAACATTGAATTGTACTTGGAAGATACTTCACATGTTGTGTACTTTTAACGATAGAGCTCTGTTTATTTTTATGGATATAAAATTATCTGTGGGGTGTTTTAAGATGTACTTTTATTAATGCATTATTAAACTTTTACTAATGCATTATTTCCAGAAAAATCTTAGATTTTGATGTTTTGGGTGGAACTTGCTATGTAGACAAGGCTGGCCTTGAACTCACAGAGATCCACCTGCTTCTGCCTCCCAAGTGCTGGCATTAAAGGCACACACCACGCCCGGCAAATCTTAGATTTTTGCAAGGTGAATCTCCTTGTTGGAAGGAAGCATAGTTGATGGAATTAGAAGTTTACAGGTGTGAAAGTTAGTTTGCTATCTAATTAGGTCAATCACTTATACTGTGGACCCTGACTTTACCATGCATAATAGATATGACACTTTTTGGTTTTGTTTTTGCTTTTGAAGCCAAGACTTTATGAGATTCAGGTATAACAGCCAAGGCATCTAACAGAAAAGCAGCTGTTGTTCTTAGTTTGAAACCTAACTGGGTAACTTGAAAAATCTTTTGTATTTCAATTATTTTATTTCTACCAAATTTTAAAGTTAGAATTGTTAGGACTGAGAGATGGAAAGAAATTTGCATCCACTTCCCATCTCCTATTTCTGCAAGTGATTCTGTGTCTCGTCAGGCATATATGCTTTTAAAAAGTCCTTCCTCAGCTCCACAATAGCTGTTTTTTAAAAATTTACCTGCCAAGGGTTGCTGTTAAATTTCCAGTGTTGTTTGTGGTAGACCTTTATCCTTACCCTCACAAATCTTAAAGGAATTGTAAGTACAAAACTACAAGTAAGGTAGATTTTTAAGTATTTTAATTTTTTTGTCTAAAGGGAAGTTAGTATTTGTTGGAATTGTAACAGCCAACAGATTTAATTTCAACTTGTCTAGCTTTTGCTATCTGATTCTGTTCCATGAAGATAAATTGCATGGGAGACTATTTTTAAAAATAGTAAATTTAAAAGAAAAGTTGTGCAAATTCTTAAAATTTAGCGTAGCCATTACTGGATATATTGGCTCTAGCTTGTTAGTAAAGTGATTTTTTTTTAAAAAGATCAGAGTACAAAGTAGTAAGGATCTAATTCATGAAATTCTTCCAATGTATTTTTCTTTTAAGATATATTGCCAACGGTGTTTATTTCCTAATATTTTTTATTACTTTTCAAACATCTAACTAGGTGAAACTGAATTGATTTAATTTTTATGTTTCAGAAGATTACCTGGAGCAATTGATGTGATTGGTCAAACAATAACTATCAGCCGAGTAGAGGGAAGACGGCGGGCAAATGAAAACAGCAACATACAGGTTTCGTATTTAAAAAACCAGTTGTTCTTCATTCTAGTTGAATTTATTCAATAAGTACCCATAGTACTCATATGTGTTAGGTGCTTTCAGTACTATGAAGTGATTGAAAATGTGGAATCAGTCAACCTTATTTATTGCAAAAGCTTTCCATTTAGACTTTGTAATACTTGAATTCCTCATAGTACAGTTTTTCTTTTCCTTGTAATAAACATACTGTATAGCTTCATTGAACAAAAAATAAGGAGAAAATCACCTATAATTCTACCACCTAAATCTCACATTTTAACTTCTGGTACAATTCTTCCTTTCTTTTTAATAAACAAAATTGACTACTATATATATTTTTTTCATCAAAAATTATTTTCGTTTTCCATATTTTTATTTATTTTATTTTATATGTATATGAGTGTTTTGCCTGCTTGTAAGTAAGTGTCCCCATGTGGTATAATGCCTGCTGAGGCCAGAAGAAGATGTCGGATCCCCTGGAACTGTAGTTAAGGATGATTGTTAGCTGCTGTGTGGATGCTGGGAACTGAACCTGGCTCCTGCAAGAGCAGCCAGTGGTCTTAATCGCTGAGCCATCTCTCTAACCAGAATTTTCCTGTATTTTGAAATTGTGATTTAAAATTTTTTTCATGTTAATTTCATTTTGTTGTGCCATAGTTTATTTAACTGGCATTTCTGGGGGAAGTAAAATTCTTCTGTTTTTAAGTTAAAGAATAAAAACGCTTTACTGACACTACCTCTATTCAACTTGGCCATATGTTTTGATGATTCTCTTTTTCCTGAATATCTTTAAAAAAATGTTAAATGTTTTGATCATGAATAAATTACATTAAATGTATAAATTAAAGTATGTGTTATGTTGGCTGTTTTTGCGCTTTCTCAAACCTAACTGCAGGTCTGAATGTATCAGGCGACTGGTCTTTTATTTCAGTCTGGGTGCTTCTGGTGGTGCTTGTTCTTACCTAGTCACACAGACCAGCATTTTATTTTGCAAAAATAAATTTCTTTTTTAGTGAGAACTTTTATTCTTAAGATTATGAAGCTCACATGCAAAAGTTATTTACATTTCTTAATTGCCTATTATTTCCAACCTGTTGAAGTATATGCTTTACACTTTAGAAAAGGCTAGGTTCTGGTACAGTGATTGTCTGGCCTCCTATACTGTGAATTTCTGAGGGCTGAATCTGTGATTAATACATTGCTTTAACTCCAGTACTTGAACTTTATTTGCATTACAAATGAGGTTCTTGCTGTATTGTATTAAGTCTTTATTTTTTTGTTTGTTTGTTTTGGTTTTGGTGGGTTTTTTTGTTTTGTTTTGTTTTGTTTTTTTTTTGGTCTGTTTGAGACAGGGTCTCCCTGTAGCCCCAGCTGTCCTAGAACTCACTATGTAGACCAGGCTGGCCTTGAACTCACAGAGATCTGTCTGCCTCTGCCTCCCAAGTGCTGGGATTAAAGGCGTGCACCACCACGCCCAGCTGTCAAGTCTCTATTCTTACTGAAAACTTTCATGACAGTTCAGTTCTTTGCCTAGGCTTCAAATAATGGATATTTAAAAATGCAAATGTATGTATGAGTAAGTGTACTCATATGTACATATAAACATATATCACACCTAGAAATATTACCCCCAGTATATGTGAATTAAGTCACCTTTAATTTCATTTCTTGGCTCAAGTAAAGGTAGTTTACTAAGATTCAACTTAGAACATTTATTTGCCTATCTTTCTAATTAATTATGCTCTAATTTTAGGTCCTTTCTGAAAGATCTGCTACTGAAGTAGACAACAACTTTAGCAAACCACCTCCGTTTTTCCCCCCAGGAGCACCTCCTACCCACCTCCCGCCTCCTCCGTTTCTCCCGCCTCCTCCAACTGTCAGCACTGCTCCACCTTTGATCCCACCACCAGGTAAATAGTGAAAGAAGACGTTTGATTAACTAGCGAGTGTGTCTTTTGAGTTTAGCAGTGAAAATATATATTTGAAAATAATATCTTGAATGATTGCACAGCATTAAAAGTAATGCATAATATTTTATCTTCAGTAGATTTTCCACTGATATATATGTATATATATAAATAATATGAAGATAATATAGATAATTTTGACCTCAAAATATGAAGGTAATCAACAGCTCAAAATTGCTAGTAGTGTGTGTATAAATCTTTACTGACTTACAAACTGTTTATTGACTTGTATTGAGAAAAGATTTTAGAATTTTAGTAGACCTAAAAGTCATATCTTGTGAGGAGATTGGGATTAAAATTTCAGTCTGGTAGGTCTTTCTTTGTATATTGATTTCCGTTTAAGAAACTACCACTGGGCCCTAGTTACCTAGTTTTTAATTTTTCTTAAACAAGACTGATAAGTACATTTTTATCATGTTTTTATCTGCTTCTCATAATTGAAAAAACAGACGATTAGCAATACAGTAAAGTTTATAAGCATCACATTTCATCTTTAGTTTTAATCTGTGAGCAAGTGGTCTTTCCAACTTTCTTTCCAGTAAGTTTTCAGTATTTCTCCCCTTGACCAGTTTTTTATGACACTAACAAGATTAATTGAGTTTTAAATTATTTTCTTCCTGGGAAGAATGCCAGTAGTAAATGATAAAAATTAATTTCTGTTCCTGTTAGAATCATGTGGAAACATATATTAGGTTTTGCCTTCTGTTCCTAAAATTAATTTATACTTATCTGTCGTGCTCACTCAACTTGCATTTATGGGAGAACCATCTTTGCTGTAAGGTGCGAGTTGTACAGAGCACTGAGCCAGTAGGTGCTTCTCTGATATATGTCTTTGACCTCTAAAAGTTAGCTATTTCATCTGCCTTTTGTCCTCAGGACCAGTGATTTCCTCTACTGTCACATAAGATGAGAAAATATTAGAAAAACTGATTTGTGGCTTTAGAAGAATCTGTAGAGGAAAAACAGGATAAATGCCATGTTTCCAGACAATATTATTACCAAATACATTGAGTACAAACCATCTCTTCAGTTGGTACTAGACTGGGATTCTTGGGTCTTTTCTGAGACTTAACAAAATAAAAGTGATTCATTGTGAAGAAGTGATGTGATTCATAGATGAGTTCCTTATCGCTGAGAAAAAAGCAAGATAGAGTATAGAAATAATTACATTTTTAATATATTCAGCTTTATTAGTACTAAGGTGATTTGAAAGAATTTTTGTAATGTAAAAGTCTTCAAAATTTTTTAGCTTTAGTCAGCAAAAAATACTGTATGCATGTTTAGTTGATTAGCTATGATCGCTGTGTTGCGCAGAAATGCTGGACAAACTAACCCCTCCTACCTGAGAGTGTACCCTGTTGAACAGCAAGCTCCCGTTTCCCATTCACCAGCCTCTGGTGACTTATTTTGCTCTCTCCTTCTCAGAGCTTGCCTTTTTTAGATCTCACACCTGAACCAGTTCATTCAGTGTTTGTCTCTGTGTCTGGTTTGATTCATTTAGCATCACAATTTCCTCCAGGTTCATCCGTGTTTTTACAGATGATTGACAGGATGAAAGAATGTACTTCCTAAGGAGCAATATCCTCATATGGCTTACCATTTCTATGTCCTAGATATTAGCTTTCCAATGGCAGCAAGAAAACTGATATGAATTAGTGAAGAAGTACTTTGCTGCTAAGAACACTCAGCTCTGTACAAGCTTGCTGATAGGCACTGGCAGTTTATGGAAGTTTACTTTTTATCAAATGCCATGTAACCTCTACTTAGAGTAGTAAGTTTTGGGCCGGCAAGATGACTTAGTGGGTAAAGGTGATTGCTGCGAAACCTAACCATCTGAATTTGATCTCCGGGACCCATATGGTAGAAGGAGAGAACCAACTCCCACAAGTTGTACATGCACATGAGCTAAGTAAAATATAAAGAAAAAAGAATCAGTGACATTGTACTGCTGAGTACCATTGATTTTTTTTCTGTGATTAGTCTCTATACTTAATGTTACTTTTCAGCTCCCTGCTTCCTATTTGCATTTCCTCTAATGTACTTAGATTATGTTTCCTTGCTCCATTTAAGGTGTAGAGGCACATGAATTTCAGTCCTGATTTAAGTAGTATCTTTGTACCAATGTGCACTATTGGCAAGAGTATAGGGCATGTCCATCTATGTATCCCCACAGTGCTAGTCACTTGTTGTGTATACTTGGCATTCCCTGAATATGTTAACTAAGAAAGTTAGCAACATACACATTTTTATGCCAACTGAGGATTTTCAGATTGTAGTTGATACCTTAGCATTTGCACAATCTCTAAACTGTGGGGTTGCATAGATACATACCAGCTAAGTGTAGGCCCTGCTGAAAGCTATGTTGAGTTGCCATTTGCCATAGAATCACACAATAACCATGTTCTATAGTCATTGTAATTGAAATCACCTTGGGAATCACAGGCACCTAATGAAAGAAAGCTGTGTCTTAGCTAAGACTCTGTTTTTAGTAGTGCCTAGGCACTACATTTTTCTTAAACCTTTCAGTTTTTGCTTCCTTTTGAAATTTTGAAACACAGAGGAGGAAAAACCTTATGAGAATTGATTTAGATGTTTTAATATTTTATTATTTTTATGTGTATGAGTGTATTGCCTGCATGTGTGTAAGTGTATCCATGTCATGCAATGCCTGTGGGGTTCAGAAGAGGGCATTGGACCCCCTGGAACTGGAGTTAGGGATGGTTGTTATCTGCCGTGTGGGTGCTGGGGCTCAAGCCCAGGTCCTCTGCAGGAGCCATCTCTCCAGGCCCTGATTTTAGATGTATTTTTATGTTACTTTTGTTCATTTTCTCTAAATATGAGTCAAATACAGTAGTGATATATTATGTCCATAATTTGGGATGCTGTCAGGTTTCCCTTTTTAAATAAATAAAATTACTATATGTCCAGATTTGCTTGAAACAAACCTACTTTACACCTTTTATCTCAGATTCATTCTTAGATATTCCCTGGTTTGGGAGTTAAAATCTGTGGTCAGTTGTAGACAGAGTCTGTAGACAGGACTCATCAAACATGTGAGTGTAAATAGTTGTTAAAAATTGTGAACTAGGAGCTGGAGAGTTGGCTCAGTGGTTAAAAGCACTGACTGCTCTTGCAGAGGACCTGGGTTTAATTCCCAGCACCCACATGGTGGCTACAAACTGTCCTTAACTCCAGTTCCAGGGGAATCTGAAGCCCCGTTCTGATCTCCGAGGCATTGCATGACACGGGTGCAACTCGCATGCAGGCAATACACTTGTACACAAAATAAAAATAATAAATAAAATATTTTTTAAGAATTGTGGACTCGTAGAAACAACTATTTTCTAGGACACTGTGAGATAATTGACAGAGAAGAGATGTATTGTCTCCTGTTTTCCCAAATACCCACCTACAAATATGTATGAAATCTTGTTAGTGGCACCAAGGACAAATGTTTTTGGCTTTCATATAATGAAGAGGAGGCCACTTCTGACAAAGGTGGAAGACACCTCTGGAAATGCCAAAGTATTCATTGTGGCGCCTCATAACCATAGTGACAGTAATGGAAACAAATAGTGTAATCATGGTTTCTGTAATTTTTTTAAAGTACTTGTTTTTATTTTCTAATGAATCAGAAAAATTCCGTGGTGTGAGAGTTTTTTCAGGAATACATTGCATACATGCTCTATGCTTTTCTGCGTAATAATAGAATAATACATAATGTATACTTTTTAAGGTACTGTTTTCAGCGTATAATTTGTATATAAACTCTGTTCTAGAATAACAGCTGAAATAGATGTTATTCAGATTTTTAAGAATTTAAGTAATAGCTAGAAAATGGCAAAACTAGAACTCTGACCTGGGCAGGTTTCTAAACTGTGTTAAGTTTATGCTGAAGTGGTTTGGTAGCTGTTAAGAAAACTGTATTATCAGATTGTATATGTGTACAATAACATCCTAGAAGCGTTTATGTCCACTTCTTCAGTACTGAAGTGCATAGGTAGAGAAATTAGGGAGCTTGTAAAAAGCAGAATTAGATATTATTAAACTCATTTAACTAAAGTTTTACTGTCTATCTTCTGACTCACCTTATCTTACATTTAAATGACTATACCAGTTTTGAAATGCTTGAAAATTAGAATAAAATTGATGTTATAGACATTTTGCATATATCGTTTAATGTTGTAAAATATATGTGGCTCATTATTTTAGCCATTTGTAAGTCATAGTTCGTTTTGTAGCATCACATACTTAAAACCTTTTCATCATCCCCAACAAAAGCCCTGCCTTTTAAGAATAATTGCATCCTTCCTCTCTTCAGGCCTCAATAATCTCCACTCTATCTGTCTCTGAATTTGCTTTTTCTAGCTAACTTATATAAGAGCAATCATGTATTTGCCCCTCTGTGTTTGGCTTGTTTTGTAAAATTAAAGAATCTAATGATGGTGAACTAATTTCATGACATGCTTATAATTTAGACTTTTAAATGTTAATTTGCTTTGTTATATTCTCTTTTTTATGATGAAGATTATTGTAGGATGGAAGACAAGTTCAAATTGATTCATTTCTCACATTAACTAATGTTAAGGTTCAGTTGACTATGGTTATGTAGGTCTTGGAAGCAATTGAAATTGAGTCCAACTACTCTAGACTACAAACACGGTGTCCCTGGTTTTAAAAGTAGGTATCAAATTTACCTACTGATGCAGATGTCAAATAGAAAAGAGTCTCCATTTTAGAAGGATATAATTGCATGTTAATCAGTGTCTTACCTAGTCAGCTAATAATAATTTTTAATTTTATGAAAAAAAATCTCATTCATATTTAAGTGTCTTGATTTTGGGTTAATGATGATGTATATGGAGGGGGGAGGGTGCAACTCACATGTAGGGTCTGGTTTTCCTCAAAAGTCTGCAATCTCACATTATTTCTGTTTGTTGCATGCCTCTTTAGCATTAGCATTTCTCAAATTTCTTAGTCATTGATTTCTTTAAGCTCTGTAAAAAAGCTTCTATTTGTGTATGTTAATAGCATGTTTTTTTGCATTAGAAATTAAAACAAATTTAGATAGTTATTAATTTAGGACTACGGAAGCTATTTACATGTTAACATAAGTTTTTGAAATTTAAAAAATGCTACTTTTTTATAGAGCAATACAACATTTAGTGAAAAGAAGTAACCTTGTTTCACCATTACTCTCTCTGGTTTAATGGAACTGGGCTCTTCTGCTTGTCCATTTCATCTATAATAGTGATATCACAAGTCACTAAATCTCCGGAAAACTCTGTTATATACTTGAAAGAAGATAAACATGAAGAGGATATTAGCTTAGTTTTCAGGTTTTTCTCATTTGTTTGTTTTTGTTTTCCATTCAGGGTCTTGCTATGTAGCTCTAGTGTGGAACTCACTTTGTAGCCTAGGCTCAGACATACTATAGGCCTGACCTGACCTCTTAATTGTGAAAGTAGTTTTGACTTCAGAAGGCCTCCAGGATTCCTTGGACTCCTTTGGCAACAGGTTGACCCACTGAATGATGAATATTAGAACCCTTGAGTTTGCCCTTTCTATTGAGAAAGCTGTTTTATGAACATAATATTTATTAAGCTGTTATGCTGTGGTCTTACCTGACATATTACTTTATGTTGTTATCTGCCAGAAATACACATATTTGAAAGACCTTTGGGGAAAAAAAATCCTTAAAGTGTCTTAAGAACTATATTCATCTTATTTTTTTTAATATATCTAAATAAACAACCTGTCATTGTTTTCATTAAGATCAAAATAGAAATTAATGCTAATTATTAGTATTAATCTGTAGTATTTTTATCATAAGTAAGTTATATATAAATTTCATAGATTCAAAAGCTTAATATAGGGTTTTTAAATCTTTTTCTCCATGAATGTTCCCCTTGTAATAGTATATAGATATGTCTTTGTCATCTATACAGAGAGTTTAGGGTGGGGTGCACTTGCCACATGTACCTCTGGAGGCAAGAGGTCCACTTCAGGTGTCTTCCTCTATTACTTTCTGCCTTATTCTTTGAGATAGGGTCTTTTACCTTTTGCTGGACCTGGAGCTTGAACATTTGACCTAGAGTGGCAGTCCACAAGCCCTTGGGATCCCTCCCCACGTTGCTGGGCCAAAAGGACCTGAGTTTCTCACCAGCTGTGTCCCTTTTCTACCTGGCAGCTTGCTTTGTCAAAGCACAAAGTGTTCTGAGATGGCTATAGAAAGGATAGCAGCAAGAGAGAAATTACTGCCTTTGATAGCCTAGTCATGACCTCATTATTTTTGTTGGTTTTCTGTTGTGTGTTTGTGTGTATAGTAAATGCAATGTCCGGCTCACTCAGAAGAGGGAGAACTCAAATACCAGAGGCATGCAAAGGTATATGTACCAGAAGGAAGGTGTCATAGCACCATTTCAGAAGCTGCCTGTCAATCTTTTTGTCTAGGTTGTGCAAATTGATGAAAATGTGTTTTGGGGGTTTTGTTTTGGGTATTTTGTTTGTTTGTTTGTTTTTTGGTCTTTTTGAAACAGGTCTCCCTATAGCCCCAGCTGGCCTGGAACTCGCTATATAGACAAGGCTGGCCTTGAACTCACAGAGATCTGCCTGCTGGAATTAAAGGCATGTGCCACCACGCCTGACTTTTTTTTTTTTTTCCTTTATGCGTCTAAGTGGTTTGTCTGCAAGCATATAAGTATCCCACATGCATGCCTGGTACCCAAGAAGGAGGGTGTCGGATCCCCTGGAATGGAGTTATAAACAGGTTTTAACTGCTATGTGGGTGCTGGTAACTGAACCAGGGTCCTCAAGAGCAGAAAGTGCTCATAACCTTAGCCCTGAAAATGGAGTTATTTATAGTTTATAGTTTATTTATAGTCAATTTTTGTTCAGTTTTTGTGTATGTGTGACTACAGAGTACTTAGCAGGAACTTCTCAGGTCAGTTCTAATATTTAGCAGGAATACTGCCTTTCTGTTTCTCTGCTTCAATTCCCCAAGTGGGATATTTCAGTTCCCCCTCCCACCCCCTTTCACATTAGGAGTATGCATGAAATACTAGAAAAACTGATCTCCATTCATTTTTCTCCCCTTTATTGTTTTTTTTCTTCAGACTGTCTCATAGTAGAATATGTCATTGTTATTTTACTCTCACATGTAAATGCATTTGTTTCATAAAAATTTGGATTTTTCTGAAGCTGTATCACTGAGTTTCTCAACAGTGAGATTAGGAGAGAAGTATCGATTATAATCCAGTGACACAGTGTGCTCCCAGGCTAACAGCTATATCTCTGGCAGAGATCTTAGTAGTGCAGATTGTTTTAGTTTCACTTTAGACATTTTGAATCGGAAACTAGGAAAAGGACCCAACAGTCTGTACTTAATAATAAACTCCAGGTGAGGTGATTCTGATATAGGCAAGTCCTTTGGAGCATGGATATCACTTTTCCAGAATCCTGAATATTACTTTTCCTAAATCTTTTGGCTTCTTACTGTTAGAGAAGGCTTTTCAGGAAAATATGCGTTTTTCATTTTACAGATAAATGATGTGTTAAAGAAGCAAAGTACTTGTTTTATATGTTTAAGTCCATTGGAGTTCTTGAGGGAAACCAGTTTTCTGACCCTTGCATTATTTCTGTTTGTGTTAACAAAAGCCAAATAATAGAGATTTCTACTCTAAATTCCAGTATATTTTTAAAATCTGTCCTGTGAAACTACTACTATAAGATTAAAATGAAAGGCATGTTATAATTTTAACTGCTTTTAGAAAATACTTAATTTGGTTATATGTTGTCTGTATTAGATAGAAATTTTCACAACTTAAATGTTTTTGAAGATTACATTTTGAAGGCACCAACTAATAATTGTGTATGTAGTTTTTTGCACAGATTCACATTTTAGTAACTATAGCTGAAGTGGTACATGCCACTCACTTCTCACTTGGGCAAAGTTACTAGAATTACATTATCATAGAGTGGAACTGATCTTATATACCAAATAAAATTCATGTATTTAAATAGGAAAATCAGGTCAGATAGGGAAGTTCAGTAATGTTTTAAAGATTTGCACTGTTGTAATGAAAATTAAGTAAGAGTACATATTGAAAACATTGAACATTCTGCTTTCCTTAATTCCTTCATTTAGCTTGGACTCTAGGATTCTTGGTTAGGGTTGTCTGTCTCAGTGATTTGAGAAGCACCAAGATAACCTCAGGATAGATGAAATGGACAGTGCCTGTGGCTTAGTTTGGTAGATTTGTGCAAGCAGATGTCATGACTTCAGAAATGTGATGGATCCTTTTCATATCTTTTTTTTTTTTAACTCAATGGTTTTGTAAGCTTAGCATAACTTTTTATTTCATGGGGTTAGATAAAGTGCTTCAGTCTGTATTTTGACTGTATTTGATCTTAAGCTCTTTTTCATATAAACCTTACTATGGTAAAACATGTCAGAACATTTTAACTCCTAGCAGCTTTCCACTGTCAGAACATTTGAATGTAATCCTGATCACTTTGCATGTATTTAGTAAATGAATTTGAGTCCCCCTTTGAACTAATTTTGATACTTTACAAGATAGTATTTAATAATTTGAACACTTGAACTTACTTGTAATATAAACTTAATGAAAGAAGTTATTTCAGGGTTTTTTTTTTTTTTTCGATTTTCTCAATAATCATTTTCCTTCAACTAAAAGTAGTTAAAATTTGCTGATGTCATAAATTGCCTTTCATGCATTTCTTAAGTTTAAAATGTAGGATTTAATTTTAGTTGTTTAATACTTAACAGAGACATCAGGCCAGTGTAAATTTAGAATGTTCATGCATAGTTTATTTCTTACAATCTATAACATTTGCAAATAAGAAGAGACATTCAAATTGAGGATTGCTGACACCTGTAGAAAGTAGAAATGTAGAAGTAAATCATCTACATTTGTGTTAATGTGCCCTGGGGTGTGTATATTTGTGTGCGTGTAAATACATGAGTTTCCTATACCCCTCTCTCTTCTACAAATCAAGGAAAATATTGAGTGCTGACTCCTGACAACAGCAGGAAAACAATCTTAACACTTGAGTGTCCCACACTGACCTTTACAGAAGTGAACTACAGACACAATATTTACTTCACCCTATCTGCAGTATTCCCATCGAAGCATTAAGATAACAAAATCAGATTTCGATGACTAAATTTAGTGAGCTTTTTAATGTTATGGAGTTTGATATTCGCATATGTACATGTGTGCTTTTTAAGTGATGTGTAACTTCATTTTTTATTACAACTAGTGGGGGAACCTTGTTATGAAGTTGTTAGGCTGGTTTTTCATCAGGGATGTTGGATGCTGTACTGGACTTGTTCTGCAAGCAAACAGAGCACTTCTCTTGAGTGTTAAGCCAGGATATGGAGACAAGGGGTTTTATTTCAAAGTTTGTTTTGGTGATGGCATAAAAAAACATAGCAGGTTCTGAAATCCAGTTACTGTATTAAATTTCATCACTTGTTTTTTAGGTATTCCAATAACTGTACCACCTCCAGGTAAAACTTTTTTTTCATGTTTTTCCGTCATTGTTAATGAACATGAAATTTCAAGCTTATAGTTACAGGAGGGACGGTGTTGATATGGTTAGAATGTGAACTGGGCTACTGGGATTTCAAGGTCCTATTTTCAGCTCTACCTTTGCTTCATTTCAGTTTTAAGATAACTTAGTTTTCTTACATCTGTCTTGCCTGTGTCTATAGAAGTAGACATTCTGAGAAAATTCTTACCCTATCCATTTGTGAAGAAAACAATATGAGATGTAAAATAAAATTACTGTAAAAAAAAAAAAAACGCTTTTTTGATCAATGATTTTTTTTGTATGTTACAGTGACTCCAAAAGAGAAAAATAAATAATCTTGACTTGATCATAGCTTCTAATTTTTTTACCTTACTGTCATAATTCAGTGTAATGAGAAAATATGTTCTGAACCACACAGCAATTTTATGACTTAATCATTGATCAGGTGGTTGTTAGCATGGTGATTAATTGTGCATTGTTGTAATGCTATGGTCAGTATGAGTGTATATGTGGCCCAGTGTTGTGTTTTACATTTTTATTAGTTACTTCTTTTTACTGTGTAATAGTGAACTCAATAGAAAATATATTTACCAAGTTCAGTGTAAAAAAACAAGGACTATGAAGAGAATGACTGGTGATAATGCTTAGAAGGATGGGTCTCAATTCAAAATGGCCTGGTGAACAGAAATAGTGAAGTTTAGATTACACAGGATAGTGTGCATCTTTAGAGGAGAGGACAATTGCTGATTTTCTGTGACTATGCTGACTAGAGGCAGTCAGAGATTATTGTGTCTTTTTAGCTTAAAAATACTATGGTTTTGAGGCTTAGCAATGTAGCGTGTGGACTCTAGGACTACTGTGGTATTTGCTGAGCTTTTGCTTGTCTTATGTTTAGTAGAATTACAGATATTAGGGACACAGTGACAAGCATAGTAAACTTCACATAGTTTGAAGCAGGGCTAAATTTAAGTGGAGCATTAAGGAAAAAGACAACTGGGATTCATGTTCACATAAAATATTGAAAAAGAGGTTTAATCAAGAATTTTCCAGTATGTAGAAGATAATAGGGAATATAATGGAGGATTTGAATGATTTACGCCTTAATAGTGAAGATTGTTAAAATCTGGAAAGAGTAGGTGTCAAAAGTTGTGAAGTCTTGACATCTTTGATTGTGGTTCTTGTTGCCTATCTGAATTTCAAAGTGCAGAGTAGATCACTGTTAAGATCCCTTTAGCCATATTCTATGGTATTTCCTTTAGGTATACAGATTACTGGGAATACAGACCTCAAAGACAGAAGTACAAATTATTTTCCTCCAGACTAATCCAAAAACTCCATTATGTGCCTTTCTTTGTAAAGTTGTTATTGGGATTTGTGCTATTTTATGGCAGATGATCTAGCTTCGAACACATAAATTTTACTGGTTACTTATAAATTAAATATTTTAAAGAAATTTCTATAAATCTGAAACAGTTTTTAAAAATGAAGTAAATGCTTTTATTTGTGTTTCTTCTAATCCTAATCTGGTGGCAACACTACATTTTTTAATATGGAAAAGGTAAGGCTGAGACTGACTTTCTCACATCACAAAATGGGCTGTGTGTGGTGCTGAAAATAAGACCAGGTGTCCTGAGAGTTTGTGCTCTGTGTATTAAACTAGACACTTCATTAAAATTTTTGTTGCTCTAAAAAACTTTATAAATTTCAGCTCTATATTTTCCTGTTTGTTATGACATAGAGAAGCACATTTATGTCCCAAGAAAAATTTAGTGAGACTCAGCAACTATATTTCACATTAAATATACATCCTATTAATTATTTTTGTTTTATGGTTGAATGTTTCAGGTTTTCCTCCTCCACCAGGCGCTCCTCCTCCATCTCTTATACCAACAATAGAAAGGTAAAGAACTGTGGATAGTCTGAACTGTTGATCATTGATAGCCTTGTAACAGAAGAATCATACACATGCATCTGTGGTAAAATTTTCAAAGATTTACTTTTATTAACAGCACCTGTCTGTTAATTCATAAATTTAGTCTGTATTAATTACTTTTATGTAAGAAAATATACCTCTAGCTTAATATCAAAGCAGGGCAAAGAAAATTTGTGGGAAATAAAACAGTTGCAGTCAATTAATAATGCATATCTATCTTTTGAGACTGAGAAAGTACAGCTGTTGTTTTACTTTAGTAGAAAAGAAAAGCAGTCTCTTCCCCGCCACCCTACTGTATCTCAGCTTCCACATGGAAGGATTAGATCTGTTCTCTAAGGCAATGTTTCATACCTTGTATTTATGATTTGTTAGGTAGAATGTTATGTTTAAGACTATTTTCCTGATGGTTGCAATATCGTGTTTAAAAAGTTTAGGGTTGGAATCAGTGTTGCTAGGCAAAGTTCACAATCTCTTTGAGGCTCTTTCCTTTTTTACTATAGGGTTGATAAAGTTGTGAAGTGAAGATTAAAACAGCTAGTGATACAAGGCACCAGCACAGTTTTCAGCAGATGGAACTCACTAATAAATAGAAGCTCTTCTTATTTCTCTTTAAATGATAGATACTCTCTTTAAAAATAGCCTATTTCTGGGGGTAAAAAATGGTCAAATTATGTAAAAACAAAGGAAAATTTTGAGACTTTTTACACCAGTAGCATCGAGCCAATCATATACTTTTAAAAGGATATGATACCTAGTAACGTGAATTATAAGAAATAAGTGTTTGGTTTTATTAATTCCTTCTTCAACCAACACTTGTTTCTCAATCAAAATGTTAAAAAGTACTACTTAGTGATTTATAACTATTAAAAACCAGTTCTTTAAGATTAATTTTGAAGCCTCAAACATTGTTTAGCCTTAGCATTTCTCTGTTTTCTCACTGAGCCAAGCTGAATCAGTGATTTCATGATTCATATTGAATAGTAATATCAAGTTCCCTACTAGGTTTAATGTTTTTGGAATTAAAAAGGTCATGTTTTCATATTTAAAAAATTAATTAAAGCTTGTCATTAAGTGGTGGCTGAACAGAAGTTACAGTTTTGCTGGATATAGGAATGCATGCCTGTAATCTCAATAACTTGGAAGGCTGAGATGGGAGGATCACTTCAACTCATGAATTTGTGGCTGGCCTGATTAATATAATATTGCAGACTCAAACCAAAGAAAGCTAAAAATTTTGCCTTGCTATTTTTTTTCATTTGTACTAAATTAGTAAAGTTGAGTATTTGCAACAGACATAAAAATACTTTTCTCCTCAACAGTGGACATTCTTCTGGTTATGATAGTCGTTCTGCACGTGCATTTCCATATGGCAATGGTAAGTTACTAGCTCCTTGAATTCACTTTGAATCAGTGAAGTACTTAAGTATTTGTAAGACAATGAAAACATGTTTCCATGGGCTAAAATAGCATATTTACAGAGTAATATAGAAATTTTAATTGAAAGAATTAACTGAATCTGTATATCTGCCACATTACTTAATATAATAAATTTCACTTATCTTCCAATCATGCTTTTAAAAATTATTAGTGACACAACAGGTTTTTATTGGTTAGCTTTTCTTAAATTGATTTAGGACCTGTTTCATTGTCCATATGAGTTTCATGCATCCAGCTAACATTGTTTTTTCACTTTTACTGATTTAATTTTTTTCTAACTCACTTTTAGACATTCTTTTATGTTCACTTGTAACAACTTCATCCAAACCAAGGGCCTCTCATATTGCCATTCATTTGTTTATTTTAAAAATTTATATGTGTTTTGCCTGCATGCGTGTTAAATGCACCATGTGCATGCAGTGCCAATGGAGGCCAGAGGAGAGCATCTGATCCTCTGGAACTGGAGTTACTGACAGTTGTTACCTGCCACGTGGGTGCTGGGAACTGAACCTAGGTCCTCTACAAGAACAACCAACCAGGTGCTCTTAACTGATGAGTCATCTCTCATTCATTCATTTTTGTTTCGTTTTGTTTTGTTTTGTTTTGTTTTTGTATTTTTGAGACAGGGTCTCCCTGTTGCCCCAGCTGGCCTGGAACTCACAGAGATCTGCCTGCCTCTGCCTCTTGAGTGCTAGGATTAAAGGCATACACTACCACACCCAGCTTTCGTTTACTTTTTTAAAAGCTGTGCGTTTGTGCTAACTTTTAAGTTAGTGATACTTAGTGATTGTCTTTGTCAAATTAATAGGCCAGTAGGAAGATAGCCAGGCTACAGGACCAAGGAGGTGTCTTGAAAATTCCATGGAGGGGATCTTCTAACACGTAGGTTAGAGCAGTGGATGACAATTTACATGGGAAGGTGGTAGGCTTTATGAACTGAAAGAAGTTATCTTGTGGCAGGACTACAGAGGTTTGAGCATAGGCTTACCTCAGACCATCAATGAAATCACTGTGATCCTGGGCATATAAAAGTAATGCTTATATTATACTGTATAAATGTACAGTAGCATTATGTTTAAAAGAACACTATATATCTCTTAATATAAACAATATTTGTTACTAAAAAATGCTAGTGATTATTGGAGCCCTTCAATAAGTCACTTTTTTTTTTTTGGTCTTTTTAAGACAGGATTTCCCCCTTGTAGCTCTAGCTGGCCTGGAACTCACTATGAACTTACATGGATCCACCTGTCTCTGCCTCCCAAGTACTGGGATTAAAGGCATGTGCCACCACGTCCACCAGTAAGTCACAATTTTTTTTGCTGGTGGAGGGTTTTTGTCCTAATCAGTACATGGTGATTACTGAAGATCAGTGGCCATGGCAGTTTTTTAAAATAAGAAAACAGTGAGATTTACCATATGATTGGCCCTGTTATGAAAGATTAATCTATAGCATGCAATAGCAATTACCCACAGTAGGATGATTTCTGTAATTGGAGTCAGACCTCTCAAACAGTGCCACTGGTTCAGGAACTAAGGTTATATACTATTCTAGGCCCTTTGTTGTTAATTAATAGTGTTCACAGCATCTTTACTTGGAGTAGATTTCATCTTAAGAAACTACCTTTTTTGCTCCTTTGTAGAGAATAGCTCTCCACATCTGTTAGTTTTGTCATGAGTATTTGCAGATACTTTCTCCACTCAAGTCTTGAACCCCTCAAAAGTTATCCTTGATGGTCAGAATCAGGTTATTGATTCCTGATATTAATATTTTTGCTTTTTTTCTATGACTCTCGAAGAATCATAGTGATTACCTTAGGAAATTAAGACTTCAAAGACAAAATTACACCCCATCCACAGGTTAGAGAATGGATTTTGGGTTTGTAGATATAAAAACAGCATGAATGTAATTGTACATTTCTATCAGTACTCTTGAATGACCAGATACATTGTCAGCAGAAATAGTTTGAAAGAAATCTTTTTTTCTGAGTAGTGGGACTCAGTGGTGGATTTAAAATAATCATTAAGCCAGGTTGTAAGTAGATGTGCTGCCCTGCATACTTTGTTACGTTTACAGAGTATAAGCGTAGACTTGGTTGATAACTTAAGGGTCCTTCCTAGGATGTTTTTGAATGGTAAATGAGCCTTGACTTCAACCTAAAGTCCCCAACTGCATTAACTCCTCATAAGAGAGTTGGCTTGATCTTTGAAGCCAGAATTTGACTTGTTTCTAGCTATAAAAGTCTAAAATGTCATCTTCTTCCAAGAGAAGACTGATCTATACTGACAGTCTTTGTTAGTATGGCCAACTTTCATGGCTCTCTTAGCCTAGTGTGGGTGACTTGCTGCAGCTTTTCCACCAGGACATCTTGCTTCATCTTGTACTTTCATGTTAGTGAAGTAGGTTCTTTTAAAACCACCAGCCATCTTCTGCAAACTTTGAACACTTTTATTTTGCAGCTTTTTTTTTTTTTACCATGATTAGCTTTCATGGTATTAAAAATGTTAGGGCTTTGCTGAGAGTTGGTGCCAGTGATCTTGTCTTGTGCAAGGTCACTACAACTTTAGATTTGGAAAAACACAAGCATCTGTGAAGCATGGTAAATGTGCAATAAAACCAGGTGTTCCTGTTACCATATTATAGAGTTTGAGTGTCACGAGGCTCTGTGGATCATACTAATTTTATGCTGTTATGAAATTGCTAGATTTATATTTGAAGAAGTTCCATTCTGCCTATTGTAAGGAAATTGTGGATTACAGGGTGTGTGGAAGGGCTAGGGTAGCATTCATTCCTTCTTGTACTAGAGGAGCAAGTAGAAGCTTTTGAGACTACAAAAAAGTAAAAAATAATTTTCTCTACGTAATTCTTAGATGGACACCCCCCCCACCCCCACCAAAGGCAGATTAACAAGAAAAATACATGGTTATTAGCATGTGTGCCTCATGTGACATGAAAAAGAGGAAATGAGACATTCCCAGGGAGGTGTCTTCGTAAATCTGATTTATATGGCATCTTCAACAAAGAACTGTACGTTTTTAGAGACCAAGTGTTGGGGCAGGAGAGATTGCTCATTGGTTATAAGCGTTTCCTGTTTTTCCAGAGGACCAGAGTTCAGTTCTCAGCACCCATGTCACGCAACTCAAAGCAATCTGTAACTCCACTTCTAGGCGATCTGACACCCTCTTCTGGCTTCCTCAGGCAGCCACACAGAAGTGGCATACACTTACACAAACACATAATTAAAAATAATTTTAAAATATATTTATTATTTTTGTTTTATGTGTATGAATGTATTGCCTGCATGTATGTAAGTGCACCCATGTTGTACAGTGCCCTCAGAGGTCAAAAGAGGGTGTCAGATTCCCTGAAACTGAAGTTAACAGTATTACCTGTCATGTCAATGTTAGGAATCGAACCTGGGTCTTCTTGTAAGAGTAGCCAGTGCTCTTAACTGCTGAGTCATTCCTCCAGCCCCTTAAAATAAGTATTTTAAAAAGCCAGGTGACTGTTGAATGCTTAGACCAAAATAGGACACCTGTGTCACCCCTTCCAAGACCCAGAGAACATTGAGGAAGAAGGGACAGAAAGATTAGGTGGAATGTTGTACAACACTGTCTTCTAAGCATGACATAATTGTTGCATTCACTCATAAACTCAACAGCAGCTGTGATTACAAGTTTGGGCCAGTTAACATTTCATCACAGTAGGGCAGGGTATCTCAAGAGACTCCGTCTTTCCCTGTGAGGATTTATAGGTAGTTGAAGTTGATGGTTGTTGGGGGTCAGGTGTCTCATAGCTACTGGTAAGTTGCCTGTGCTCCTAAACTCCTATAAATAATCCTCTACTCATGCTTCTGTTAGTAACTAATTAAATTCATTGTTCACAATATGTGTGTGTCGGGGGGAGTGTTTGGGATGTATCTCTGTGATGGAATACTTGACTAGTATATGTGAGGGCTTGGGTTCAATTAAATGAATCCACAAAGACCCTTGTGATGGAAGGCAGTATAAGAGTCTGTAGACTAATGAGGATCCTCAGTGAACAGTTTACATCTTTCCTAGTAAAAAGGTGAGAGAAACATCCATGCATTTGCAAAGTTTATGTACTGACCTGTGTACATATGGGAGAGGGCAGAGAGCTTTTCTTTGATAGGCCGCTCCTCAGTTGCTTCAGATCAAAATAATACTTAAGACTAAGAGGTGTCTGTTCACATAGCATATTCTAGTCTATAGGAGTAATCTGGGTGGGTGGGGGAGGATATTATAATGTCCTGTTTCCTCCTTTGAGGATGTAGGAAAATATAATGAATTCCAAAGACATTTCTGTGGTAAAAACTATATCTTAGTGATCATAAATTGGTACACATCATATACTTGTGAGTGTCTTTAATAAACTTTTATAGGGACTATCAGACCCACAATCAGAGTTGCATTTGCCTTTTAATCTTTCCAGAAGGTAGTTGTTAGGACTGTATTCCTGGCTTAGTTATGCTTGATGGGTTGAAATCTTGCCTTCTCACTTAGTTATATGACCTTTGTAAGTTTTCAGTCATTGAACTGAGGGTATAAGAGCTTATGTACTCTTCTAAGGACAGTGGGAAGCACTTTGAAGCACTTTTGTCCTGCCGTTTAATAACTGTTAGCTGCTATTTTATGATTTATCATCACCATCTCAGACATGGTTCAGACTCCCTTTTTTATACACCCCAGGCCATTTCAGTAAATCATTAAAGCATAGGCTTTGCAGTTGTCTGTGTTTAGGTCCTGGTGTTAACTTAGTAGCTTAGAATAAGTTAAATAAATTCCTCATATAACTGAAGTTTAAATTAAAGTTTAGCACAATACCTGTAATAGCAAATATTCAGTGAGCATTACTTACTAAATCCATTTGTTTGATCTTTATTCTGTGGGCAAGTTTCTGTTTATTCCGTTTCCAATGTGTTTGTTTAGGTACTGGTGAAACATGATAATAGTTCATATCAAAGTCTTTTAAAAAAAATTTATGTGAATGAGTGTTTTGTGTGCATGCACATAAGTACAGTGTGTATGCAATGCCCAAGGAGGCCAGAGGAAGGTGTCAGATCCCCTGGAACTGGAGTTATAGATAGTTGGTAGCAGTCATGTGGGTGCTGGAACGGACCCTGTGTCTTCTGTGAGAACAGCCAGTGCTCTTCATTAAGCCATCTCTCTAACCCCAGAAAGTCATTCTTGAGATTACCTACCCTTTCTTGATGTAAAACATTTTTTTTTAAACTAATTAGGAATTTAACTTTCTCAGAGTAATATGTGCCTGTTCTTACTATTAGAAAGCAAGAATCTACAGCTTACTCTCTGCCGTTCCCAACTCTTCTCCCAGTAATATCGTCCCCCCCCTTTGAATGAAAGAATTTTCCTTATTATAGCAAAACAAAGCTTTAGAATAAAGACAATAAATAGAGCTTCCTTGTGGCTCTATTTTACCTTTATTTTTCTTCTCATTTTAGAATTTCATAATTCTTCCTCAAATACCAGTAACAAATTGCTAACTTTTCTTGATGCAGTTTAAAGATTGCTTATAAAGTGAGGCTTTGTTTGAAGCACTAGTAAAGAACTGCAGACACAAGCATTTTTATGGGTAACTGAGTTCTTCTGATGGGTTCTTTGGCACTTCTGTTTATCACCTTGTTTCCTGTTTAACTTTAGATGCCATCTGCAGCAGGTGTGTGTTTTGATCTTGTCGCTGCGTTTTTGTTCCCCCTTTTATTTATATGCCTGCTTTCCTGTTGTATCTACTGTCACCCTTTGCTGCATACAGTAAGAATTCATGTGTCCAAGCCCTCCCTCATCCTCATCTCTCCTTTTCCAGCTTTGGTCAGAGAAAAATTGTAATACTTTCTAGCTAGTAACCAAAATTATCTTTGTAATGACTATATAAATTTTGAGTTTTCAGGGATAATTACCTAAGCTACTCAAAAAAGAATGATCCTGGGGCAAAGATGTAGTTCACAATACCGTCTTTTGCTTATACTCCATTAATTCTGTAAAGTTATATCATATTTTTGTTTCATTATTAGACCATAACTTTCTCCGTTTCAAGAAATATACTCTTTAATACTTTTATTTCTCTGAAAAGTTACACATTTTGCTCTTCACATTTAACACCTTAAACCATCTGCAATTAATTTCTGCCTAGGGTATAAAGATTTAATTTTCTCAATATCATTTATTGAATAGTCTTATCCTTTCTGAGGAATCGCTAGTATCATCTCTAGCATATATCAAATATCCATGCACCTATCTGTTTGGAGGCTATGTAGACTACTCGGTCAATTTGATTATCTCTGGTAAAGATGTCATAGTCTTAATTATAGGTTTCTGAGTAAATCTGATAACTGATACAGCAAAATTGATTTATCTACCTTATTCTGCTTTAGAAATATTGTTGGACCATTGGTCTTACATACAGAATCTAAATGTTTGGATTTTGGTGAGTGGCTAGAATTTTATAGTCTGTCTGTATAACACAATACTAAGCACCTTGTTTATATTAGCTCATGCAATCATAAGAGCCTTTTAAAGTAGATATACTATTATCTCCATTTTACATGTGAAGAAATTGGACAGCCAGATTAAATCATTTACCCAGTATCACACAGTAATTGGCAGCAGAATTTGAGCCCATGCAGCCTGACTTTCAAAGTCCATATATTTCCTGTATTATATTGGAATTAAATTGATGCTTTAGATTATTTGATATAAAATTCATCTATTGGGGCCGGAGACATGGCTCAGTGGTTAGAAGCACTGGCTTCTCTTCAGAGGATCTGGGTTCAGTTCCCAGCACCCACATGACAGCTAATAATTATCAGTACCTCCAGTTCCAGGGGATCTGACACCTTCCTCTGGCCTCCACAGACATTGCATGTACATGGTGCACTTACATGTATGCAGGCAAAATAGTCCCCCATCCCAACTACAAATTTTAGAATTTATCTCTTAATAGAACTGACTTTCAATGAATAAAGACCATTTCTTCATTTAGATAAACCACTATAATTATCTCCATGCATTTTGTTTGTTTTTGCTCTTGAGACGGTTTCACTACATAGTCCAGCCTGGCCTTGAATTCACTATATAGACCAGACTTCAAACTCATACCAGTCCTCCTGCCTCAGCCTTCCAAGTGCTGAGAATACAGGCATGCATAACCATACATTAGGTATCTTTGATTTAGTTCTTTGGTACAATATGGCTAATCTTGGCTGTCATCTTAGGTCTGGGCTAAGAAAGGTAGCTGAGCAAGCCAGTAGCAACATTCCTCTATGGTCTCTGCTTCAGTTCCTGCTTCCAGGTTCCTGTCTTGAGTTCCTGTCTTGGCTTTTCCTTTGGCTATAGATGAACTATTAGCCGCCCCCCACCACACACACACACACACACACACACACACACACACACACACACACACACACACAGTTTCTTCTGGTTGTGGTTTTATCACAGCTGTGGAAACCAAACTAGAACAGGTACCTAATGCAGTTTTGTTGCTGTGTAAATGACATATTCCTTTGAATACTTGAGCTGCATTTTCAGAAATAGAATTTCTTTTGAATGTTTAAAAAAATATTGATCTTGTAGTCATTTACATGGCTTGAATTCTTGCTATAATTTGTCTCACAAGTCTGTTCAGGCAGTAACATTACCTGCAGAAAAAGACAGTTTTGTTCCTTTGTTTTTAAAATCATATGCCTCAGCCATAACCCTCTATTAGCTTTTTGTTTTATTTTCTTATTCTAGGTAGGACCTTCCAAATGGCTTACTGGTGGTGTCCCCCCCCCCCTTTTTTTTTTCCTTTTTAAAGGAAACGCTTCTAAATTTTAATTACTTCGTTGTTTTTTTTTTTTTTTTTAATTAGAAGAAGCATTTCATTACAACAGCATTAACCTATTCAATAACATTTTTCTGAGCTAGGGTACATCTCTTTCAAAATTGGCTGTACATTTTTAGGTTTACAGGTGAATTATGCTTATACAATCTTTTACTCATTATAAACTCTATAAGACATAAAATTAAATGAGGTTTTAATGTTTAAAAAAGATCTCCACTCGTTAAAATACACAGTTTCATATATACAGAAAAATTCATTTTAAGGCAATTGACATTGAGACATTTTCACACGCATTTCTAATCTCTATATATATGACTATTACTGGTCACAGTCGCTTACTTTCTGAGTTCCTTGGCATCTGAGTATGAATATAAACTCATCAGATAGACAGCCTTCCTCTCCCACTAGAGCCTCCATACTCTGTCATCCCTGCCACTGTCCACTGTGTTGTAAGCACCCCCATCTATTCCCCCCTATCTGCCCATCTGGTAAATCTAGTCAGCCAGAGGTCCCTGTTCCAGGAGG
>NW_008338715.1:12633674-12633981 GCF_000622305.1 Nannospalax galili | reverse complement strand
AAACTAATTGACCTAGAAGGGCAAGGAGCAAAAATTGTCCTTTGTGTCCCTCTGACCCAATTAGTATAGATCTCAAGGTATGTCTATTAAACATCCGAGAAGGATAGTTCCACCATTCTGGCATTTTTTTTTTTAAGTTTTTGAAAATTATTTATTTAATAATAATTAGAAGAAGCATTTCATTACAACAGCATTGACATATTCAATTAGAAGCATTTCATTACAACAGCATTGATATATTCAATAACAATTTCCAGAGCTAAGATGCATCTCTTTCAAAATTTGCTGTAATTTTTAGCTTTACAGC
>NW_008338715.1:12631966-12633276 GCF_000622305.1 Nannospalax galili | reverse complement strand
TTTTTTTTTTTTTTTTTGATTTTCAGCAGATTTTATTCCATTTCAAGGCTGGCTCATAAAATAACAATTGGGTTATTTCAAGGCCAGATATTCAAGAGACAACAAGGTAGAACGCAAAAGACAGATTATAAGTATTTCCTGATTTCACTCAGTATAATTTCATGCTTTTTCCGTAATCATTTTATAGAATGGAGTCTGTGAGGTCAACACAAGCTTATGGGGAAAGGATAGGATAGGGGCACAGTCATATGAAGGCACATTGATGGGGGAATTCTTAAAGACTATCTCATTGAAAATGTCTCTTGATGATGATGTAGTTTTTTTTTTTTAAGTTAGAATATTCTAACTGAAAAACAAATACTGTGAAACTATTTACTCAGGAATTTTATAGGCGGTAGTTTGTACTTCCTAGAAAGATACTTTAGAAAGGTCAGGAGGGTGGTCAGAGGGTGGACTACATGCATCTCATGCGTTTGGTGGCCAGTTTTCTAAACCATCCATGCATCGCAATCAGAGTGTTTGTAACTTTCTCACAACTAGTGAACCATCTGACTGATTAAATGATTTTCCCACCCAACATTCAAGAGCTCCTGGATGGCAATGTGGATAGCATGAAGAGTGCCATGCTCAACAGTCTGAGTTATTAATAAATCCAAGCAAAGGTAGGAACCCAGTGCAACTCATCCCTAAACTAGAGCTATATCTACTAGAGGTTGTTCCGCCTTCATAGAAATATGCGGCAAAAGTTGTTCCTCCCTCAGAAAAACAGACAAGCTACCACCCTTACTAAAAACTAGGAAGAACACATTAGCAGGGAAGTCCCTCCCTAGAGTTTACCATAGAAAATCCCAGAACCACTGCAAGTTATTCCCATCTGGTGTCTTTCAAAGCAGCAGATGGTAGAGTGACAATGGACTTCCCACACAGCGGTGTGAGCAGCATGGGCCACCTCTACAGCCACTTCAGGCTGGGCTGGGAGACCCCCAAATGCTACTGACTCTATGAACCTCCAAGCTGTGATTAATTCTCCTGTCCTTGGTCTCCTATAGCATGTTATTTACACCTGTATAGCAGCCTATATCAGTGCTTGCCTGAGCAAGCCTTATTTATGCATCTACTGACACTACTATGTTAATCGCTAGAAGATAGGAGCCAGGCCAGCTTCTGAACGGCCATTAACATATCATCACATAATGCACACTAGTAAAGCACATTACTTCTAAGCGTTCTTGTGCCATGGACACCTCTGGCAATCTGATTAGGCCATAAAGTCCTTCTTAATGTATTTAAATACATAAAAGAAAAAAGAT
>NW_008338715.1:12626288-12631580 GCF_000622305.1 Nannospalax galili | reverse complement strand
CCTACTATTCTTCTCCTTCAGGTTATTTCTTTTCCTTTACCTCACTGTTTCCTTACCCTTGTCCTGGTTCCTGGAGTTATGTCTGTTTGCATACTTATTTATCAGAGTCTGGTTCTAGATCCACATATAAGGGAGAACATATGTCTCTTTTTTTTCTGAGTCTGCATTATTTCACTTAGTATAACAGTTTCTAGTTCCATCCATTTAGCTGCAAATTTCATGATTTCATCTTTCTTTACTGCTGAGTAAAACTCCATCGTATATATGAACCACATTTTCATTATCCACTCGTCAATTGAGGGACACTTAGGTTGCTTCCATCTCTTAGCTATTGTGAAAAGAGCAGCAACAAACATGGATGTACAAATGTCTCTGCAATAGGATGAGTTCTTTGGGTATATGCCAACAAGTCCTTCTAAATTTTAATTGCTTCGTTTTTAATAGACTCATCCATGAGATTAAGGAAATTCCCTTCTCATAATTAATTATTCAAGGTCTTTTAAACTGAATGGATACTGAATTTTATCAATTGTTTTTTGAGGTGCTCATAATTGTTTTTCTTCTCAGTGCTTAATGTGAGAAATTAAATTTCTACAGTTGTCAATATTGAGCTTCTGCCGACTGCTGAGCTTAACCTATGTTGGTCATTACTGATTACCCTTTATCATTTGACATCTAAGTTTACATACATTTAGCCTATGATTTTCCTTTATTTGCATTGGTTTTGGTATCAAGGTTTTCTAAACCACATGAGAAAATGGGAAATTCTCATATTTTCTCTCTCTTCCTACCCTCCCTACCCTGCCCCCAAACACACATCTCTTAATCTTTGGAAGTTTGAGTAGTGTTGGAATGTTCTATACCTTATAATTATTAGAACTCACCTGTAAAGACATTTGACTCGGGGAAGATTTTTAAATTACTGAACGTATTTAGTATCTTTACTAGCATCGCTCACATGGTCAGTATTTTAAGTTTTGTTTTTGTAGGAGTCATTCCACTTCAGCTATGTTTTAACATGCCTTAGTATAAAAAGAATGTAATGTTCTCTTTATTTAATTTTTCCAATGTATACTTGTAGTCTCTTTTTAGTTCTGATGTTGTTTTTGTTTTCTTTTTTTGAACCTTGTTAGAAGATTGCCATATTTTGTCTAGTCTTCAGAAACCAGCTTTTTCCTATTGTATGGAAATTTTTCTGTTTTCTTGATTTCATTTCTTTATCTCCTTATGTTAGATCATTCTGTTACACGTTTTTAAGTTAGAAGTTTAGCTCATTAATTTGTAGCCTTTTCTAGAGTTTCAGGATTATCTCTTCAGAATAGTGTAAGTGCCTAAAGTTCTGATGTTTTATTTTTGTCTTTTGCTTAGTTCCCAGTGATTCACATTCATGATTTTATTGTACCTAGGAGTAATCAGAAAATACAAGAATCAGATAAAGATTATTCGAAGTTTTACATTTGACTTTTAAATGACATGGTTGTAGAAAATGATATCTATCAGTACTTAACCTTTGGATAGTTTTTGTTATGAGCACTTTTTGGTTAAATTCTATTAATACCTATATTGATTTTTTTTAAATCTCTGTATTTAATTTGTCAGTAATTGAGAAAAGTGTCTGCCATGGTTAGTTTGGAATTTTCTATTCCTACTTGCATTTCCATCATTGTTCTAAATTTAAGGCACTTAGAGACCTAGAGTTTAAATTTATTATATTTCAGTGAGCTGCAGTTACTTTCTTCAAGTGTCATCCTTTTTTTCTGTTTTATCTTTTCAACCTATGTGTTTTTATGTCTGCGTTCAGAATGTAGTTTTTAAAGTAAAAACCAACAACACCTGTCTTTTAACCAGTGTTTTTTAATTGTGATTAAGATATTTGAACTTGGGGCTGGAGAGATGGCTCAGTGATTAAGAGCACTGGCTGCTCTTGCAGAAGACCCAGGTTTCGATTTCCAGCACCCATGTGGCAGCTAACAACCATGTATTTCTTCAGTTCCAGGGGAATCCCATGCCCTCTTTTGACCTAAGACTTTCTGAATTGAGGGGTTTTTGTCGTTCTTTAATTTTTAAAAAGACCCTTTTTTCTTTTTTTTTTTTATTCTTTTTTTATTTTATGTGTAAGTGCACCTGTGTGCATGCAGTGCCAGCAGAGGTCAAAATATGGTGTTGGATCCCCTGAAACTGGAGTTACAGATGGTTGTTAGCCACCATATGGGTGCTGGGAATCAAACCCGGGTCCTCTGCAAGAGCAGTCAGTACACTTAACAGCTGAGCCATCTCTCCAGCCTATTTTCTCTTGTTTTTATAATGCTTACTCTTGAAATGTACTATGCATACTTAATATTGTTGTTTGTTTGTGCAATTTTTTTTGTTTGTTTTTGTTGTTGTTGTTGAGACAGAGTCTCCCTAAGGCCACAGCTTGCCTCGAACTCGCTTTGTAGCTCAGGTTGACTTCAATCCCTCCACCTGCTTATGCCTCCTGAGTGCTGAGATTAAAGGCATACACCACCACACCCAGCATCTCCTTCTTAATCAATACAGATACTGTGGGATTTCTTAATTTTTCTCTTGTAACTTATTTTGTGGTTCATTATTTTCATTCTTAAAGAAAGCTTCTACCACAGAATAGTATTTTTTATTGCATTTGCATATATAATTACTATTTAGTTGCTCAACTATTTTTGTCATCTTAAATAGTCTTTCTAGAATAATTTTCCTTCATGGTTTACAGGTATATTTATTTCATTGTTAAAATATGATTTTGTTTTGTTTGTGTAGTACTGAGTATGAAACCCAGTACCTCATGCACACTAAGCAAATGCCCTCCCTGTCAGCTTCGCCCAAGCTTTTAAAAAAATTTTATGTGTATTACTGTTTTGCTTGAATGTACCCATGTCATGCAATGTCTGAGGAGGTCAGAAGAGGGCATCACATCCCCTGGAACTGGAGTTTAGGAAAGTTATTAGCTCTCATGTGGGTGTTGGGAACTGAACCTGTGTCCTCTGCAAAAGCAGCCAGTACTCTTAACCCCTGAGCCATCTCTAGCCACACCGGCCCCACCAAGCTTTTAAGATACTATTTTGTTGTTTTATTACCTCTTAATACTTAAAACTTGTTCCAGTGTATTTTTGGTATAATTCTGGTTTAATTCCTATTCTTTCCAAGTGAAGAGTCTCAGACATACTAAATTTTGGAGATTTGTTGCATCTCCCTTCAATATTGCGGATAATTTACCATGAGATATTTATAAAGTGGTTTCTATTACAATAATAGCCTTCTTGTGTGTGTTTTGGGTATATTTGCTTTTCAAGTACGTTACTTTTGTTTTTAATTTTTTTTTTTCCTTTAGTTGCCTTTCCTCATCTTACTGGCTCTGCTCCTTCATGGCCTAGTCTTGTGGACACCACCAAGCAGTGGGATTATTATGCAAGGAGAGAGAAAGACCGAGATCGAGAAAGAGACAGAGACAGAGAGCGAGATCGAGACCGGGATAGAGAACGAGAACGTACCAGAGAGAGAGAGAGGGAGCGCGATCACAGTCCCACACCAAGTGTTTTCAACAGGTTTGTTGGGTGTGCAGGAGTTGGTATACATATATATCATGTATACTTTCAAGTTTATATTTGGTGTGAGGAAATGAATTCTGATTTACTTGGAAAGGGCATGATGCATCAATGTATTTCAGGAAGCCATTTTAAAGTTACTTGTTTTCTTCTTAGAGGATCCCCATTACCAAAGCAGCAATCTTTAGGCTGTGCTGTTCACTGAACCATCCTTTAATAGAATTATATATTCCCTCACAAATGTCTTGTCATATAAAACAATTAGTTGATAATACATAATTTGTAATGTATTCTTTTAAAATAATCACTTTAAATGTACATTGAATTAAAAATATTGTAGTTTACCGAATATCAGCATCCATTTTTTGAAAAGCATAAATAAGCTGTCTTTAGCAGTTGAAAATATCTTTTTGTGCTTGAATTTTCATTTTTGTGCCACAGTCCTCAAATAGTAATTACCATATCAATCTTTTTTGCAACACATGTAAGCTTAAATATTTATAAAGACTTTTTTTTAATGCCCATACATATCTTAAATGTTTTTTCAAGAGTTTATCCTGATTTTAGTTATCATAGATAATATTCTGGAGGTTTGAAAATAGTACAATGAGCTATGTTGTTAATATGATGGAGGAGTAGCTCATCCCTCATTAACGTATTCATGGATGAATATTGTTATGAGAAATCAGGGTTTACCATTAGCGCTTTTGTTTAAACATGCAGAGTTAAGCACTTAGAAACCAAGTGGCCATCTATTAGGCCTAATCACTGTGACCTATCTTAACTTATATAAAGCCCTATTTCTAAATAGGGTTACATGCAGAGATCCCAGTAGTTAGGACTTGAACATATTTTTCTAGACAACACAGCTGGGAACTAAAAACTTCAGTTTTCTGTTCCATGGAAGAACACCAAACCTGCTTTCCCTCACCTGACTTCTAGTTTTACATGTTACTCTTTCATTTAGACGCAGCTTGTTCAACATATGCTGAGAAAGGATTGTGGACTTTAAAACGTATTTGCTAGAGCATTTGTAAAAGTGAATTATCTTGCCGTGTGTTAAGGATTTACTTTTTTGTAAATATTGGAACTGCACATTTCCCTCATTTTAGTTATGGAAAGTTACTGCTGGGTGCTGGGATTTCCCAGAGTAGAATGTAAACTGCCAGGAAATCTTTGAAGCATAGACAAGACTTACACATTTCTTCTGGAGCTTTTTTTTTTTTTATCCATCTATTTATTTGTTTGTTTGTTTGTTTGTTTATTTGTTTGTTTATTTTTATGTGTATTGGTTTGCCTGCATGAATGTAAGTACATTTTGATCATGTGTTGCTGATGGAGGCTAGAATAGAGTGTCAGATATCCTGGAACTGGAGTTACATAGATGGTTATTAGCTGCTATGTAGGTGCTGGAAACCAAACCCAGGTCCTCTGCAAGAGCAGCCAGTGCTGCTCGATACTTCATATTTGTAGCAACATGCTGGTGGTTTGCATTATTCTCCTCAGTCTCACTAACTTCTGTTCATCTTCTCAACCACTTCTACAGCCCTTCAAATTAGATCTTCTTTTTAAACCATAATGGTTTCTTATCCTGAGCCAATGTATCATAGTAAAATTAATTAAATAAATTCCTTCTTTAGTAAAAGTAGTATGTATACCTTTGGGTAGTTTTAGATTTAAGAAGGAATAAATATGGAAATTGAATACCTGAAACCTTGTTCTTTTGAATGTA
>NW_008338715.1:12606298-12626192 GCF_000622305.1 Nannospalax galili | reverse complement strand
TTTGCAGTCTGGTCTCAGTGCATTCTTGTATGTTTTAACCCCTGTTTTCTCCAGTCAATGCTTCATATTTGTAGCAACATACTTTTAGCTCCCATTTTTCTCCTCAGTCTCACTAACTTCTGTTCATCTTCTCAATATCTAGTTCATATCTTTATCCCCAACTATACCAAATCTTAAAGACTGAAGAGATTATTTCCTTCACATGCTCCCTTTATTTTCCTTAAATCACATCTGTCTGACATCACAGTGTATTTTTTTAAAATCTGTACCCTCATTACTTTGTATAGTAATGCCTAACACACATAGTAAATGTGTAAGTGAATCAATAATTTACAATCAAATATAATAGAAAAGAAAGCGATTTGAAAACTGTTGGAGAAACTTATCTAGACAAATCTTGCAATGAAAGAAAATCATTATCACACTGAACATCAATTTTCCCATCTTCCTTAATAACCCACCGTTTTAGGTACCCCACAGTATAGATTGAAGTGAAACATAATGTTGTTTCACTACCTGTTTTCTGGAGAAGATATATAAATGTCAGGTATTAATCTTTTAATCTTTTTGAAGTAATTATTATGCTAGGTGAAGTGAAGCAATGTATTCCTTCAGAGTGTGAATGTGTGCCTGCTTTAGGTAGAATTTGTTCTTATTAGGTATCAAACTTTTTTTCTTTAATTTTTATGTGTATGGGTATGTTTTCTTACATGTATATAAGTGCACCTGTGCATGCGGTTCCCTTGGAGGACATAGCAGGCACTGGATCCCCTGGAACTGGAGTTATAGATAGTTGTTAGCTACCATGTGGGTTCTGGGACTTGAACTCTGGTCCTCTGCAACAGCAACCAGTTCTCTTAACCATTGAGCCATCTCTCCAGACCTCCCCTCCCCCATTTTCTTCTTAAAGATTTATTATTTTTGTGTGTGTGTTTTGCCTGCATATATGTTTGTGTGTGCCATGTGTATACCTTGTTCCCAGGGAGGCTAGAAAAGGGCTTGGATTCCTTGGAACTGAAGTTTCAGAAGATTGTGAGCTGCCATGTGGATGCTGGACCTGTGGATGTGGAACTGAACCAGGGTCCTCTGCAAGAGCAGCCAGTGCTCTTAACCCCCGAGTCATCTCCAGCCCCAAGATGTAGTTTTATAATCATAAAACTTGATCTAAAGAGTCTGAAGATGAGGATATTATAAGGCAGCTTGGAGAAATTAAAGTACTAGCAGAGCCATGCTAACTATTGGAGATGTGGTTGAGGGATCATTTACATTTCTTTTTAGTATTAAAATTAGATAGCTTTAAAAAAATCAATTAAATTTTTCTCCTTTGTCCTCTCTACGCAGTTGAATTTTTAAAATTCACTCATTCATGTAGTTGACATTTTTGAGCCCCTGTTCTAAGCCAGAAGTGTTACATCCTGAAGATAAACAATTATTCATAAATTGTCCGTACAGATCAAACTTCATAGTATTGTTAATCTGACTAGAACTAGTTTTCCTAGTCAAAGGGTATACAAGAAAAAACTGAAAAAGATGGCTTAAATGTCTTTTCACCAACCCTTTTTGACTTATAACGTGACTTAAACATTATAGGTACTTAATAAAATTTTATTGACCAAATAGGTAAATAGTGTCTGGGTATGTAAGTAAGAGAAGCTTTTTGTTTGCATGGTCGGACATGTGCTGTTGACTGTAGCCACTTAAATTCATGATTCTGTTTTAGTTGAAGGACTGAATTTTTCAAAATTTTGTTTCTAGTACAGGTCAAATGACTATTTTAACTAGCAGTGTTATCTCTAGAATGTGCATGCCACAGCAAAGGAACTTAGTGCAAAAAATTAATAGAAGCGAAGATTTAAATGGATTACTTGGGTAGAGTACATAAGTTTTCTTAGTATAAATATACACTGTTTTAGAAAAGTTGAAACTAGATTCTGGTTCTTGTATTTCGTTTGCACAGATGTTGCTTCATTTTTGTTGAAACCTAAAAATGTTATTGAAAAATCATGTTTGATTTTTCAGGTTGCTGAACTGTATGACATTAACTTGAATTTGACTAAAACTTTGCGAGTCTAGAAAGGCAAAAGGTGGAAGAATTTTGTGTGTTCTGAATTATCCTATGGGGAAAATGTACTTTGATACAAATGAAGTAAAAGCTGTTTGTTTCTAAAGACTGACAAAAATGTCCAAAAAGCAATATGGTATATAATATGTGTTGGATTACAAATTACAGGGTCATTGTTTTGAAAATTACACACTACTTTTAACATCTGTGTTTTAGGCAGTTTAATTGTGGGCCAGAAAGAAGGCTGGTTATTGTAGGATATTGGAAATGAGCTCTAATGATTTCCAGCCCTAGAGAAACCTTTGCACTTACAGCACTTACAAGATGAGGGGATAGAAAGAGGCTGCTTCTATTTTGTGTGCTGGGCCAATTCTTCAACAGTCTGTTGTTAGACTGCCATCATACGGCAGCCTACAGAATGTAAAAGCCCCAAAAGAAGCAAGAGTCAGCTTTTAGGGCAAAGGGGGAAAAAGAAGGCTACAAATGGCAAAACTGTGAAATAACTGACCTTCATTATTTTTATGTAAATGTAGTTGGAGTCATTACAAAAAAATAGACTAATTTTTAATAGGAGTTAATTATAATATTTGTTACTGTGCTAATTATTCTTCAGAGAAATAGTAATTAATTAGTGGGGCAATAACCTTTATAGGAACTGTTCTGCTTCTGAAAAATTAAGTACCAAATCCACTAAAGAATTCCATTTATATATTATTTTTTAAAAATTACATCGTGTGTGTGTGTGTGTGTGTGAGAGAGAGTGACAACGCCTGAGTGGAAGTCACAGAACAGCTTCCAGGAGTCAGTTCTCTGGCTCTGTCATGTAGGACATGGAGCTAAAACTCAGATCATCAGGCTTGGCAGCAGGCACCTTTACTGCTAAGCCATCTTGCCAGCCTCAAGAATTCCATTTATTGACTGCCTACTCTTTTTCTGTTGTTTTGTTTTTTGAGACAGGTTCAAACTATGTAGCCCTGGCTGGCCTAGAACTTGCTATGTAGACCAAGCTGGACTTGAACTCACTGAGATCTGCCTGTCTCTGCCTTCCAAATGCTAGAATTGAAGGCATGTGCCACCATGCTTGGCTTCAACTCCCTGTCCTCATACCAAGCCCTACATTGAATATTATTGTCATCTATAGAAACCTAAAAGTAGATTGTTGCCAGTTTCATAGATGAGAAAACCGAGATTTAGAGAGGTTAAATAACATCCCAGATCTCTCAGTAAGTCCAGAGTCAGGATGTGCTGGAAATACTCTGTTACTCTCCATTGCCTCATGGTACATTGCCTATCAGATGGCATACTTTTTTTTTTTTTTTAGAAATGCAAGAGAGGGGTGGTGGTGAAAATTCTTTTTTTCCCTCCATTGCCTCGTGGTATATTTCCTATAAGATGGCATTTTTTTTTTTTTTTTTTTTTTTGATTTTCTAATTTTATGTGTATGAATGTACTGCCTACACATATGTAAGTGCACTCATGTTGTGCAATGCCTGCAGAGGTCAGAAGAGGGCATTGGATCCCAGGAACTGGAGTTGTTGTTAGCCACCATATAGGTGCCAGGAATCGAACCCAGGTCCTCTGCAAAAGCAGCCAGTGTTCTTAAACACTGATATAGCACAGGTTATTTTGGACAGCAGTATGTTCTGGCAGTAAGCACAGCATTGCTAAGTCACTCCTTTTGCTAGGAGAAAACAGGCTGCTTTGTTCTTTTTTATATGTTCTCTTATTCCCATTCACACTCTGCACACCTTGTTGCCTCATACAAATTACTGATAATTTGTATTGAACCTATTTCTGGAAACCAAAACTTTTCAGCATTGTTCTAAAGATGTTTATTTTAAATGAGAGAATTTACTTATATGAGGTTTTAGAAATGTTGATTTCTATGCTATACACATTAAAAAGGCAAAAGCCAGGCATGGTAGTATATGCTTGTAATCTTGCATTCAGAAAGTGAGGCAAGAGAATAGTGAGTTCAGTGCCGGCTTGGACTACATAGCAAGATCCTGGCTCAAAAACAAAAAGGAAAAGAAAAACAAAAACAGACAGACTCGAAAGATGGAAAGCCAGGCCTGGTGGTGCAGACCTTTAATCTCAGCACTTGGGAGGCAGAGGCAGAGGCAGGCAGATCTCTTTGAAATTGAGGGTTTTTTTTTTTTTTTTTAAAAAAAAAAAAAAAAAAAAAAAAAAAAAAAAAAAAGAAGGAGGGAGAAAGAAAAAGATGGAGAAAAGAATGTCAGTTAAGGATATAACTTAAGGGAAAGGTCTAGAGAAATTTTAAAAAAAAGCCCTCTGATGATCATTTTATTATTATAGTCTGTAAATCTATTCAAAAGTCAGAAAATAGAGCTATAACTTGTATTTTATGTGTTTGAAGTTCTTAGTCATCTGTTCTCCCCAACACACATGCAGTATGAAATAATTAGGATGTGTGTTCTCTGTGGGTATTGTAGAAGTTAGTTTGATGTCTCTTCTTCATGGTTCTGCCTCTCTACTTGGTAAATGTTATACTAGTTCTATTGGTATGATAAAAATAAAACCTTTATTTTAAAAAAGAAATCTTTATCTGCCTTCTATACCTTGTGGCCATTGTGATCCATATATTTTTAGAATCTTCACTTTGTGACTAGTTTTTTTTTCTCAAATAACAAGTTTTTTGTAGAAAACTGAGATATATGAATATACTTTTACTTATAAAATAGGAAAAAGAGAAACTAAAACTGATTAAATTTTAATCCAGCTATAGGTATCATTTTTTTTCAGAAATAAAAAATCAGAACATAATATGAAATCTGTTATAAAAACTTTGATAGCACAGAACAGATGTAATGTGTTGGCTAGTATTGTATACTGTGCTCTCATGGTTAGATGTGGCACTGATTTGGGACTCAGTCAAGCACATTTGTTTTCTACTGTAAGGAGTTAACATGGGGGCTTGTTAGGCTTCAGAGATCTTTAGTTTACAGTTCATTTCTATTGTAGTGATGAAGAACGGTACAGATACAGAGAATATGCAGAAAGAGGCTATGAGCGTCATAGAGCGAGTCGAGAGAAAGAAGAACGACACAGAGAAAGACGACACAGAGAAAAAGAAGAAACTAGACACAAGTCATCTCGCAGGTTTGCCCTTTAATAAAATAGTGAATCAGCTCGAAGCTAATGGGGGAGACTGACCTCAGGAGGTGAAAACATTTCCAATAGCCAATAGAATATACATGTTCCTAACTGGAAGATTGCGAATCATCTGTTTTAGCTGCTTCCATGTGTGCTCACCACGTTTTAAATCTACTATCTCCCAGATAAAATTAGCATGAAATAAAAATGAGATATTGGGGGGTTGTTAAAATATCTCTTTGGAGGGGCTAGAGAAATGGCTCAGCTGTTAAGAGCACTGGCTGCCCAGTACCTACATGGTGGCTAACAACTGTCCGTAACTCCAGGTCCAAGGGAATTCAGTGTCCTCTTCTGACCTCCATGGGCACTGCACAACACGGGTGCACTTACACACACGCAGGCAATACACTCATACACATAAAGTAAAAATAAGAACTAAAATATTAAAATCTCTTTGGAAAGGGGAATTTTGTCATATGAACAAATCTTTATAGTAGATATTAAAATACTGTTTGGATCAAAGAAAAAAAAATTCAGGGCCTGTAGTCTCAACAAAAAAATTAGCATCGATTTTAAAGCCCATTTTATCTGAAAATTCACCCTAAAAAGCAGTATTTCCTCTTCTTAGTGCTCTGGTTTCTGACTTGGAATTAGTCTTTCAGAACAAAGAAAGTAAATGAGCACTGGGAATTTGGGATAATAACAGTAAAGATAACCCTATAATGTTAATTTATGCATAAAGTCTCAAAAGATGACTCCAAAATATATTTATCGTAAACCCAGTATTACATTGATAATTTACTTAGACCTGATTGAAATTTGTCACTAATTAGATAGTTAGGCATTATTTAACAACATTTTTTTTTTCTGCAGTAACAGTAGACGTCGTCATGAGAGTGAAGAAGGGGACAGTCACAGGCGACACAAGCACAAAAAATCAAAAAGAAGCAAAGAAGGAAAAGAGGCCGGCAGCGAGCCTGTTCCCGAGCAGGAGAGCACTGAAGCCGCACCTGCCGAGTAGACATGGCTTTGCCTCCATGTATCAGTCCCAGAAATACGTACTACAGATCTCCTTATTTTTCTGGATAATGTTTAAGAAATTTACCTTTAATCTTGTTCTGTTAGAATGAAAAGTTAATTTTTTTTTCAAAATAAAAGTGTGCATTTTTCGTGTTAAATTAAAAATCTTTGTCTTGTAATATTTAAATAAAAGACAGAAATTACTTTATATCCAAGAAAGTCATGTGACTGAGTCATGAGGGGCTTTAGAGGTAAGTTTAACTCTGTATATACACTGGACTGATGAAGGTCAAAGACCCACCATGGCCAATTTTCTTGTTGATTGAATGCCAGTTTCAGAAGAGGTATACTGTAAGACCCCTCTCTATCTTGAAATTAAACTAGTCTTTATCATTCCTACTGTGATACTCCTGCATATTAAAGAAATTATATATGGTTTTGATATCTCAGTTTCTGATAACAGGTTTTCAATGTTTGAGTCCATGGTAAAACTAAATGGGGCACTTGAATATTCATGTTGCTAAAATGAACAAGGCGTTTGGGTGACCCCTGCTATGTTGCACCTTCTTTCCAGCAGACACATAGACACTCATCAATATGGCACAAAGTTGAACCACCTCATGGCTGTCTCTCTGAGCCAGTATCAAGAGATGTCTTAAGTTTTCTAAGGCCCATTGATTGGTAGAGAGGGATCTGGGGTTTTATATACAGTATATTGTGAATAAAAGTAAGCTCAATGACAATAGTGTTAGATCAGTCATTTCTTATTAAAATTAAGAAAACAAGCTTAAAACTCTGGGATGACCCTGGGAGAAATTGCAGGTCAATGATGGTAACAAGTACCTGGGTGTTTAAATGAATTACTACGTCTTTTTTTTTTAAATATTTATATTTTTATTTTTATGTGTATGTGTGTATTACCTGCATGTACATGAGTGCACCTGTATTGTGCAGTGCTGCAGAGGTCAGAAGAGGGCTTTGGATTTCCTTGGAACTGGAGTTAAAGACGGTTCATAGCCGCCATGTGGGTGCTGGGAATTGAACCTGGGTCCTCTGCAAGAGCAGTCAGTACTCTTAACCGCTGAGCCATCTCTCCAGCCCCTACTAGGTCTTTTAAATGGTGATAATTGAAGTAAACTTACCTAGAAACACATAGAAAAAGATAGCTATAGTTTTTGAAAAATATTTATTTCTCATTTCATGAACATTTCTCAGCAATGCATTTTTTAAATCCTCTGCTTTTGAATTAAAAATGCCCATAATGTACTCTTTTGTGAACTCAGCATATAACATTCTTTCATTTAAATTGATTTGAATTCAGTGGGGCATACAAACCACTTTATTTTTTTATGGGCTTTTTATTGAATAGAAAAATATAAACTTAAAGTTGTGGAACAATGAGATATGCTCCACACTGAATAATGTTCTCATCCAATCCCAGAGTCATTTATTTATTTTTTGATTTTTTGAGACAGGGTGTCCCTGTAGCCCCAGTTAGCCTGGAACTCACTATGTAGACCAGGCTGGCCTCAAACTCACAGAGATCTGCCTGCCTCTGCCTCCCAAGTGCTGGGACTAAAGGTGTGCGCCACCATGCCCGGCACTATCAGTAATTTTTAAGAATACTCGCTGAGGTGTAACTTGTTCTCACTAGATCATACTTTTCCTGATTTTTTAAATAATCTATTTTTTAAATATAAAAATTGACAGGATAAATCTATTATTTCACATAGCCTATCGGTGATTTTTCTGTGTTCCAACATCCATCATTGATTTTATAAAAAAGTACCAGGCCAAGAAACAATAGTAAGAGTAATTCTTCCTTTAAGTTCTTTCAGCATCCTTGCCAAGCAAGCGTGTACCATGCCTGATGTACTTCTGCCATTGACAGCAAGAAGAATGTCGCCACATCTAAAGAAAACAAGATAACATCATTAGTATTTATTTCATGGTTGGAGTTAATCCAGGTTTATTGTGGTGGTCCTAGTTTTGCTATATTTGTCCATTTTAATTCTAATTGTCTTTTTCCTCCTCACTTAAATGCTCCAAGCTCCATTCAGCTTGCTTTGGAGAATAGTAGTATAGGAAATTGCAGTATGGGACCAGGAGGGTTTGTAATTTTGAATTTGTTACAAGTTAAATGATACACCTGTTTAAATCTTACACTCTTAAAGAAGGTATAGTAATTCAAGTGGGGCCAAGCTTTTACATGAAGGAAACAAAATATTTGAACATAAGTGTTTTTGACAAGTAATTATTACCTGATTCTTCCATCATTGTATGCTGGTGTTCCTTCAACAATGGATTTGATAAAAAAAGGTTTGTTGCCATTGTATTCTTCATAGCCTCCTACAATGCAGAAGCCCAGACTTCCAGCTGTGTTTCTTCGTAATATGACATCTTTACAGTTGCATAAGTACCTGAAATAGAGTGTAATCAGCATGTGTGCAGTTATGTTTACTAGTTGTGACTTCTCCCATTCCTTTTGGCATTTTTACAGTGAAGTACCACTGCATATATCTCAGAATTCACAGTAGCCTTCATGCTGTTGGCTGACTTTTTGTATTTGATCCTGTTTTCCATAGCTGAGCACAATACAGCAAAATAACTTCAGATATGTTCTGTTTGTACGTTCACTGAGAAAGATGGCCATATTTTTGGCTAAGGACACCGTAATGCCTGAATTTACATGAGCCAAAAGTTGGATACACCTAATGTGATATAAACCAAATTGGAACATACTTAAAGTATATCATTTTTGTTTACTTGTGAGTTTACATAATTCTTAATGAGAACATTCTTTTGAATCAGTGATCTCAAGGAAAATAATTTAACTTATGCTAATTAATTAACTTCCTTAAGTTGTGGCATTTCCTTTGGCACTTGTAAAATAAAATGTATGCTTATGTAAACTTCAGAGAAGCCTACTGGGCATATTCAGTGAGTATAAGAATAACTATAAGAAAATCATGGGACTGGAGAGATGGTTCTTGTTAAGAGCACTGGCTGCTCTTGCAGGGGACCCAGGTTTGATTCCCAGCACCCACATGGTGGCTAGCAACTGTTCATAACTCCAGTTCCAGGGGAATCCGACCTCTTCTGACCTCCACAGGCATTGCACATCACAGATGCACTTACATACATGCAGGCAATACACTCATACATACAACATCTTAAAGTACTATAATAAAATCAAAGTAGCATAAGCTGAACAAACGGAATCAGAGAAGGGAAAACCACAACTCTTCTGTAAATGAGTAGAATCCACGACTAAGAAAATGAAATTCTTTTGCTATTCGATGGCCAGTGTTCATATGTGTGCAAGCTGAGTGCAGACTGTTCCAGATGTAGTCGAGGGATGTGTCAGGGCTGGATTTTGCTCTTAAGATCCCCTGTCTGCCATATGTGTATCTGTAGTTCAGGAATTTGTTTAACCAGAAGCTAGCTTTTTTATGTTGGTAAGAATGAAGATCTGGCTGTTATGTTTTAGACTGTACCCTAAAATAATTGCCTTTTGATAACCAATAAAAATGATCTTGTAAATATCAAGCAATGAAGTTACATTGGCTACTGGCCTTTCTTACCGATTTTTTTGTTGTTGTTTTGTTTTCTGTTGCTTTGATTTTAAATAAAACAAGCCTTGGGGTTTTGGTGAATACTTTCAAAATGTGTTAAAAGTTCCACTCCATTTCCATTTTTATTTTATATCCATTGTCACACTATGTATAATTTCTTTCATTGAAATGCTAGCAAAGGTGTGAATTTTATTTAGTGAAAACATTTTTATTGCTAAATATTTAACTTGTTATATTTCACAGTTAACCTTTCTGTTGGTAGCACATTCATCCTTTAGGAACTGTGCTCTACTGGGTACCTCATGCATGGTACATAACAGTTCACTGACTTCTCAGAAAAGCATCACATTCTTACCTTTGCCCAATATTTTGGAGAAAGGTAGTAAGTAATTAGATGATTCCTATCCAAAGGCCTGATCAAATCACTCAACATTTTCCAGCCATAGCTCTTTAAAACATACAAATAGGTACATTGAGCAATCCTTGAAACTGCAATGTTTCCCATTCTTTTTGTTTTTTTCTGTTCTTTTGTTTTCCATTTTGTTTTTTGAGACAGGGTATCTTGTAGCCCCAGCTGGCCTGGAACTCAACTCTAGACCAGGCTGGCCTCAATATCACAGAGATCCACCTGCCTCTGCCTCCCAAGTGCTGGGATTAAAAGGTGTATGTCAGCACACCCAGCTTTCATTCTTTTGACCCTTATTTTTTTTTAGTGTCTCTCCATGGCCGTTAGTTGACCATCAGTGAATATTTTATGTGGACCAGCTATAAAGGTAATCATCTACCAAGTTTTCAGCCTACTCTAAAGTTGTAAGTGTGTTTATTTTCCTAGACTCTTCATAGTAGAGAGAAAGTATCTGCTTGGGTCATCTTTCAAATGTTTGAATGTATATGGTGCTCTAGACTCTGGACATTGGTGAATATGAGAAACCTCAGTCTGGAAACAGGATACCGGAGTATCCTCTATTCAAGTAGGCACCAGTGTTGCTATGGTTTTATTATTTTCATTTAACTGTGTTGAAAATAAGAACTCAGTATGTTAAACTCAAAGTCATACAGGTTAGTTGTGACTGATGGACGAACATTCTTTTCTTAACATTGAATTACTTCATTTCCCACTGGGTAACCTGGCAGCTGTTTTCCATCAAGTAACCTTTCAAAATGAAGTGACTTAACCCTCTGAATGTAAATGTGCCCTTTTTTCCTACTGTGAGCTCATTCTCTCAATTTAGGCCTAATTGAAAAAAAGACTTGGCATAGTATAAGGAATGGCAAGGACTTTGGTCATTTTTTCCAGTGAGAAAATTGTGGTTACCTCACAAATAAATTTAACTCCATTGAATAAGTTGAGTACAAGGAAGTGTTGAGCTGCTCAAGAAGCTAAGATATTTCTAAATTTTCTCTGTTCCTCCTCATAGACCTATTTAGTCAAAGCATTTGAGACCACTGCCTTGCTCGGGGCTAAGTCGGGAATACTGAAAAGGAAGGCCTAGCTTTCTAAGTGAAAAACAAAAGTCTAGCATTAAAACAAAGTGACACCAACCAAGCTAGCTTTAAAAACCATATTTCTTACTGTTTTGAATCTTAAAATACTTTTCATGGTGTAAAGCACCAAGAATTGTATGAATTAGTTGACCATAATTTGGATCATTGTATTATCTGACTCATACAGAATTTGCCATTTTTGAATGGTTTGGCCTTAATTTGACTTTTTTTTTTTTAACACTTTTCGTATTGGAATTACAAATCAGCACCCCAAAATCTGAAAATAACTGTATTTATAGAAGAAAAATAGCAATGACAGCTGTTGGGAAGACAGATGAAGTTTATCCTGAGTACAGAAAATTAAACCTGCAACTAGTATTTGTTTTTATACAAAAATGCTACCTTGTTTTGTTAGCCCTGTCTGTGCTCAGGTTTTAACTTTTTGACCCTAATGTACTTGTAACTAATTACCACTTGTAGGAATGACTTTTATTAATGGACATAATCTGAAGTAATGACTTTTTATTAACCCCAGCAAAATCATGTGCTTGCTCTCAGATCTGATGGCCAGGGTGTCTCCTTTGGCAACCTCAGTTTGGTGTTCCACCCAAAAAGATAATAGATGGATGGGGGTATGCTTGAGAATTAACATATCAAAGTGCTGCAAGCAGCACACTCATTCATCTTTCTTGGACACAGCGGAGATTGGGAAAGATGTGAGCTAGGGAGGAAAGACTAAATGGTCTGCTGAACTTGAACTTCCCAAATGAAGATGGAGAAACCATTTTGAATAAATTATGGGTATGGCCTGACCAGGGAACAGAATGGGGGAAACAGGGTTCAAGAGACAGTTCCATTGGCACAGTTTGAGGACACAGTTCTGTCTGCACAGGTTGAAGAAATGAGAGACCGATCAGCACAGTTCTGGGAGACAGGGGGTTCTAATAGCTAGCTAGGGGAGTTAGTGTCCTCTGACTTCGGGCCCACTCTTAAGATCTTAATTTAAAAGTGAGTCTTAAGACACTGCTGGTGAACATCAAAAAACTGACATCCTTTAAATTCAGTTGCCACCTTCAGGTGAGTCCACAAAAGCTGGCCAAGTACTTTTCATTTTCTGCAGGACCTATGTAACAAATACATTAACACTTAAGTATTTGTCCAGGTGATTATGATGTTGGAGTAATAATAAATGCGCACTAACTTAAATTCTGGTGTATAGAATGGAGTTTCTTACTGTGACTGGGCATCTCAAGCTTGTATACACATTAGGGCTTTGTATTAACAGATCTCTCTGCTGGGCTTCTTGTGGCTTGCTGCCAGTGATTAAATTATCTCTTTAGAGGACTCAGCCACCTAGACAAGCGTACTCATCCAAACCAAGTGAAATTTTTTTAAAAAATCTGTTTGAATGGGGCACTAAGTAAATGATCTGGAACGATCAAAGCTGGGAGTCAAGAGAGGAATGCCTAAAAAAGGCAATTTGAGGGATATTAATAATTGACAATGATACAGGTGGCACTATGGGAGAATACTATAAAAGCAAGAAGAGGACTATAATGTCCATTGGGTTCATCTATCCACAGGTCTTTGGTAATGAGTAATTTTGTGACAAGAGTAGGAAGGGGAAAGAAGTTAGATGCACTGAGCTGAGTGAATCAAAACATCTAAATGTAGTCAGTGTCAATAACTTTAACTTGGGAGGAACTTGAACATACTGAACTAATGCCAAAATGAAGTCATGACAGGAGAGATCAAAAACCACAGGAAGAGGAGGGATGAGTTCTGAGAAGGCAGGGGAATGAAGAGTCACTGTTAGAAAACCTTCTTTCACGGTTGCAACAGGAAACACTGGGCATGGACTCAAAACAGGAGGTTAAAGACAAAGTTAAGTGAGCTGTAATCTATGAGGGTTGGATTTCAATTTGTGACACAGAAGAATTTGCTAGAAAAAAAGATTAGGTAGAGATGCTCAAGGTTTAACTGTCATAGGAGATAGGAATATATATATATATATATATATATATATATATATATATATATATATATATATATATATATCCTGCAGAAAATAAAAAGTACTTGGCCAGCTTTTGTAGGCTCACCTGAAGGTGGTGACTGAATTTAAAGGATGTCAATTTTTGATGTTTACCAGCAGTGTCTTAAGACCTGGTTGTAATCTTGGAGAAATGTACAATTAGATAATTCTGTGATTCTACCAGGCAGATGGTCCAAAGGGGCAATTGTGTCAGTGGAAATTATTCATTAAATAAAGACAGTTGAAGTGATTAGCTATGGACTAAAGGAGTTGGGATGGAGGATGAAGGTAAAGACAGGCTGAAGGAAAAGGTAGAAGAATCTAAGGACTGAGAAAAGACAAGCTTTATTCAAACATCTGACTATAATTTCAAGGGAATGGGCAGTTCTAGGATATGACAGATTTGGGCTGAGACTGTGGAGGAAGATGACTAAAATACTGTTTTAAGTGGCTTTTCCCACATCCCCAGCTCTGTGTCACTCTCTAAGAATTTGCTACCTTCTCCTAAATTTTACCTGTAACTCACTGCTATCCACTTCTTTACCTTCAGTGTCTCCACATGAAAGTTCTGCTTAAGTTCCTGACCACCCCACTAGACCAAGTCCAGTAGATATTTTCTGTCTTTCATTGCTTGACCCTTTTCTTTCATGGTTTCAAGGACTCCCCTCCCTTTCCTCAGTCTTTATGTTCCAATAACCTGCCCTATACTCTCCCATTCACAGTGATTCTGCTACAAACCATCACAGACTTTTCTCCAAAAGTGTGTGCCTCTCAGGAAGTCTAAAAACCATAAGAAAAATTTATAGCAGTAAGACACAGTTTGCGTTTTTCACCCTCTTTTTCTTATAAGCCTACAGTGGAATTTCCCAGCAGCCCTGTGATGGGTGATAGCATAGATTGAAAACATAAACAAATAGAAGAATCCACTTATCTTCTATTATGCCAAACATTGAGAAGTTTTGCAAAAAAGCACAAAACAATATTAGTCTTCTCTAATACTTTAGAAAACTGTAGGAATAACTTTTACAATACAGACATAATCTGGCCTGAAGTCTTCTACCTAACTTGTCAACCAAAAAGTTAGTTTATAATATAAATAAGCTCACTGAGATATGTGCTCTTCTTGTGACTTGTAATCCCTCAGGATCCCTCCTTGCCATCCACCCAAGATAGAGTATGAATATGGGTATGCATGCTTTACATATGGAAGTGCTGAAAATGTGCTTTGTTCATTGAAAACAATGGGAGAAACTGCGTGTGTGATACTCTAGGCCTAGGAATCAAAAGACAAGATTCTCTGATAAGACTGGGTCCTGACTTCTACTTCCCCATTTCATGCTGGAATTTTGTTTCAGTAAAAGAATGAGTGAAACCATAGCTCAGGAGCACAGTTCTAAGAGACATCTGAAGGAACCAGGTGCTCAGGAGTAAGTGTCACTGTAATGTGGCTTAGAAATGCCATATGTTGGTGCCCCATGTGAGGAAGAGGCTCTCTACTTCAAAATCACAAATCAGCAGCCAGGGAAGTCCCAAGGAAAAAGGGAAATTCTAGAACATCCAATTCATCCATTGTAAGTTGTATGAGATTGAAGGCAAAGGTTTCCTTGATAGTTCATGCCAGAGCATGAACTATCACTAACTCATGGGTCAGCTTCTGGAGAAGTCCCAAGGGAAAAAGGAATTACTGGATGTTCCTAGTTATACATGAGGGTAAGTGATAGGACTGCAAGCACAAGGCTTTCTTGATAACTTGCACTGGCACAGCTTTAATAATTCTTAATTCACTTTTTTGCTTTATCTGTGTACCAAGCCTGAACTGCAAGGAGCTGTGCTCAAAATTTTCACTTTCATTTTCACCTTTCCATGTTCAGTATGGGGCTTTTTTTTATCTCCTGAATCTTGTGCACATGCATAGCAATTAATGTATTTACTTAAAGGAACTGGAACTAAACCATCATCATAGCAAATTTGTTTTTTAGATATTATTCAGAAATATTTTCCCTGGTTTCCCAGTCATGGGACATTTAATTCATAATCTTGGGGAAAAAATTGGTGATCAATTAAGCTACTGCCTAGAAACAGTTCTGTTGAAGTATTTAACTGTTGGGAACCAAATTAAAGTAGATATACAGCTTTATTAAGAGAGAAAAGGCATACTTCCAAAGAAACCTTTCATTGAAACTCACGCATCTCCTCCACCTAATTTGCCTACCTTCCATGGAGCTGACTTCCATGAAGCTGCCTTCCCTGGAGCTCCTTTCCCTGGGCCAAAAGACAATGGTAGTACCTAGCTTAGGTAAGAAGTGTCCCCAGCTCAGCAGCTGCAGAAGCTGATAATGCCGGCTTTTCTGCTCTGCCTCTCCAGGACTAGTTTTAAAAGACTATCCTTTCATTCCTCAAAATTACCTTGCTGTTTGCTTGTTTTGTTTCTATGTCATCATGATGCGTTGGAACTCATTTTCCAGTTTAAATGAAATGGCCAGGCTAAAGAGAGGGAGCATTTTAATATTTTTTTCCAAGTTCTTTTAGGTGCTATTTTCTGTATTCCATAGTCTCTAAATTGTGGGTATTTAATTCAAGATTGCATGTGGCAAATTATAATGTGGCTTTTCTAATCCAGACAGCTAGACTGATAGCCCTCTTTTAAAAAGATTCACCCTGAGCAGTTATGTTTGACAGCAAATTATAATTTTTTAAAGGGTCAAAAGGTACATTCAAGGGTATTTTAATGTTTTAACCCACAAGGGAACCAAGATGCTCCTTATCTTATGATCATTAGAAGTTGGCTGACTTCCCTAATACATGTAAATCCAGTATTTACTCCTGGACTTCTATGAATGGTGTGTCCTGCACAAGCAGGATCAGATTAACCAGGCAAAAACTAAATGAGTGAATAAAATTAAAATTAAAAATTAAGATCATAGGGTATTAGAGTCACATCAGTAAGATTGAATAATCCAAATGGGCTCTGCCTTCTTTATGGCTGATAATAAAGAAAGATGAGATACAGGAAAACTCAGGTGTTGCCAGTAAGAAAATTGACCAAATCTGGTAAGTCCTCTTTTCTCATGTTCACTCATGAAAGGAAGAAAATAAATAGCTATGGAGCGCAAAAGAAGGCAAATTTGGATATGTAGAAAGGGAGAGACAAGGTGCTATTAGCTTATATTTGTTCAAACTGGATCTCAAAGAAAAATAAATATAATGGTTTTCTGCATGAAAGACTGGCCTAAAGTTAAACTGGAGAATAAAATATGGCCTCTATTGGGAAATACTTATATAAGTGAGAGGATACTTGTTGCATAGGACTGTCCTCTGATACACAGACCATGGACAGATGCCTTCTTCTCAAGCTTGGTTGCACCCACTTGCCTAGGATAATCACAGCGAAGCTTGTTGAATGTTATGCTCCACAAGAAAGGAGGGGCATGGAGCACCATCCACACCACCCAATCAACCAGTCATCCCTAGTTGCACAAGGGCTCCAGGGATAAGGATATATATATACTAAGTATATATATATATATATATACTAAGGAAGCCATGCAGAGGGTCTCTAACCATTTTGTGTGGTTGTGGGGAAGTTATGATCCATGCCTGGATGGAGACTTTTCAGTGCAGCTGTAAGAGGGGACTACCCATACTTCTATAAGTAGACCTTCACCCACTGCTCTGTAAGTAAGTCTAATAAACTCACTGGTTTCCTAGACAGCAGTTTGGGGAAATCCAACCTCAGTTTGTCATAGGGACCAAGGAAGGATGAGGCTGGATGTCATTTGTACCTCCCAAAAGGCATTTCAGCTACAATATTTAAGAGGATACTGAAGTTTTGTTTTTTTTTAAGATTGTCTCCATTTATAGACAAAGAATTAATTACTCTTACTCAATAGGGTTGAACACAACCATCCAGCTTACAATACAAGATCTTGATATTTATCCATTCATATCTCAAAATAATTTTAACTTCATTTATAGATCACAGAAGAGTGGCAAATAACTTTTGTTGGCTTTTTTAAAACATGCTTCCTTTCACTTCTCCCTTTTTGGAATTCTATTACTTTCTATACAAGTCTTTTCTTCCATAAGTAAACATCTTATTTCTAATGAACTAACAGTTTTTTCAGATGGAGCTAACAAATCAGGCAAAGGAATCATTAAGTGGCATGATGGTGTTGGACTACAACACTCTCTTATAACCCCTGAAGCAAACACCACCCAGCTAGCAAAACCTTAACTGATCTTTCTGCTTTCAAATTACATCCTAAGTAACGCTTCAATTTGCTAACTGGCTCTTCCATTATGGCTCAAGCCATTCCACTACTGTTTCAAGCCATCTTGGCATTCCTCAGACTCCTTTTTGTTATCAGTCAAAGCCTCCCTCACAGACAACTTACCCTGCTTTTATTTCAAAGTATTTGATATCATACAAAATTACCTGGCCTTCTCACAGAAGGAAATAAACATGCTAACTGCCTAGTTATGTCTTCAATGATCATAGGTACACACCCAACAAATTATTCAGTGCTATCCTGACTACCAGTCACTGGGCCCCATCATCCCAAGAGAAATCAAAACCTCAGATGTTCATCCTCATAAACTTTAGCACATGGAAGTAACTCACATAAATTCCTTTGGTCATTTTAAATTGGCTCCTGTATGTGTTGATACTTTTTAAGGCTTTATTTTTGTTACTGCATATGCACATGAATCTGCTCAAGCCATTTAAAGACACTTATTAACTGCTTTCTCTGAACTGGAGGTCCTGAAACAAAGCAAAACAAACAGTTGTTCTGCTTATGTATCAAAAATGTTTATCTCATTATACTAAGTGAAATAACACAGACTCAGAAAAAAAAATAGACATATATTCTCCCTCATATGTGGACCCTAGAACCAAACCCTGATAAGTGAGTATGTATCCAGATATAACTACAGGAACCAGGATAATGGAAAGGAAACAGGGAGGTAAAGGAAAAGAAAGAACCTGAAAGAGAAGAACAGAAGAAAACAGGCCTGAATAAGGGAGATATGGATAAAAATTGGGTTCGTTTAAGGGAGGGGGGAGGGAAGGGTATACAAGGCACCTAGGGGATAAAGGGAAAGAAGGAGCTCAAGAGCGGTAGGACCGTAGGAGAAGGGTATTATTACTAAGGGAGAAAGAGGGGAAATAGGGGCACCTTAAGTGGGAAAACCATGATGGAGGGGTGAGACAATGCGAACGATAAATAATGCCTAGCTAGTTTTGAAAACCAGAGGGAACCACATTACTCCTACACCCTACTGACAAATTATACATAGCAGATCAAGAAATATATGTCTAGGTAAGGTTTAGCTGAGAACAATTGGTCTTTGCCCAAGATTTATCTACATGACACAGTAAATAAAAGTACCAGACTGGTGGAACTAACCTTTTTGGATGTTTAACAGACATACTTTGAGACCTATAATAATTTGGTCAGAGGGACATAAAGGACACTTTTTGCTCCTTGCCCTCCCAGGTTGACTAGTTCCAGGGGACTATGAGCATCTCTCAAAATGTCCTGTAATTGTGGTGGGTCACCTGTACTCTTGATCAAGGAGGCCGAGGAGACCCCACCAGATGGATTTGAACCAGTGTCCAGTCTACAAAGAGGAGGGTCAACACAGAGGAAACATTTCCTCCCTGCTTCCAAGCAAAGCCAACCATGGTCGAGCAGGACCTTTGACTTATCTTCACATATGTAGAACTGGTAAAAGAAAGGAGCTGGGGGCTCCTCTCAAGCCCAGGTGACCCCTGAGGAACAGATCCTCAAACGACCTTAAGAGTAAAAATAAATTGGTTTATTTGGGCCAACTGTATGGCCTTAAACACTCCAAAGGAAAGTATAACCAAATATAATTTCATAAGAGTCCATATGTATAGCTAAAGGCTACATAACAAGCAACAATGCCAGACAGGCAATACCTTCTTTGGAGTTTTTGGCCATGGTGGCCAAAGGGATTCCCAGATAGTAACCCAGCATAGAAGTGGGAAAATGAACAGCAGACCCCAATCTTATCTAAAGTAATATTGACAACTGATTGCTGCTAGATGAGGAACAGCTTACCCTCCTAAAACAAAGCCCTCTGGATAGGCTGAGTAGATTCATCAGAAGGGCAAGTAGTGGGGAATGGCTGGGGATGCCGACAAAACAGCAGACAGTAGCAGAGATATCAGAATATAAGGGCTCTAGTCAGGGCAGGGAGGCTATGGGAGGGTGCCATCTGGGAAGGGTGTATAGTTGAATAAGATGGTTTGGGATGTTCTGTGTGATACATACACACACACACACACACACAAAAAAACAAATTAAAAAATGTATTATATTTGAGGAGGAAGCATAAAATTTTATGACATGTTAATTGGTAAAGGTGAGAAACATTACCATTGAAATCTACCTGATGAATTTACAGACATACACAGGTGCCAAGGATCCAAGTGCAACTGATTATGACTAGTAACAATCAGATACATACAGATTAGAGATGCATGCGCCAACATCTCAGTGTTAATAGCAAAAACAATGAGTCTTTCTACAAGGTACAATATATTCTAAAATGAAATGGAGATCTTTTTTAAAGGTT
>NW_008338715.1:12567696-12606282 GCF_000622305.1 Nannospalax galili | reverse complement strand
ATACTCTTGCTCTGGAGTGTGTTACTTAATATGTTAAAGCTGTAGTAAAATGCTTCTTCTAATCATGTAGTTATTAAATTTTTTTAAATGATTAAAATAATAATAATTCTTCAAAGCATAATAATTAGTAGATGTGCAAAATATTACCATTGAAATCTACCTGATGACTTTATATCCATGCTCAGATGCCAAGGAGCTCAGAAAGTAACCAAGTGTGACTACTAATAATCAGATATATAGAGATTAGAAACGCATGTGCAAACATCTTAATGTCAATTGCCTTAAAAATGAATTTTTCTGTATGAAATTTTCTGTATGTATTTTAATAATAAAATGGAGATCTTTTTTAAAGGTTAAAACCTCATTTAATTTTATGTCTTATAGGGTTTATACTGAGTACAGTATTATATAAATGTAATAATTCAACTGTAAACCTAAAAATTTACACCCAATTTTGAAAGCAATGCATCTTAGCATCTTAGCTCTGGAAATTGTTATTAAATATGTCAATGCTGTTGTAATGAAATACTTCTTCTAAGTATGTGGTTATTAAATAAATAATTTTTAAAAGTTTATCTTTTTACCAATTTTTGGAAGTTTATGTCTCTTACAACATTCCCTATGTAATGCCCAAGGAGAAGTCATAGTTAAACTAACTCATTTATTATTCAAAAATTATATACAGAAAGAAAAAAGGGGAATAAAGATTAACTGCTCAGAAACAAATCACTAAAGCAAAATATACTCCTATCTTTTTAAAACTTAAAACTTTTATATTGTTCCTCTCAATTTTCCCTAGTGTCCAACTAAAAAAAGCATCTTAATACAGGCATTTTGATGCACACCTTTAATCCCAGCTCTCAGAAGGCAGAGGTAGGTGACTCTCTGTCAGATCCAGGCCAGCCTGGTCTACATAGCAACTTCCAGGCCATCTGGGTCTACAGGGAGACTCTGTCTCCAAAAATGTAACCCAACCCAACCCAACCCAACACAACACAACACAAAACAAAACAAATCAAAATGCATCTTAAGTAACAAGAAGTTTTACCAAAACTCATGGTTTTATGTTAAGTCTTTTAAGGATGACCTAATGGTTGACTCCTGTTGCCCTCATGGAGGGGTGCTTTGTCCTACAGGCTTTCTGGATCTTTGCATGACCAGTAATGCTGTACAAGACAACAACCTTGCAACAGGAGAGACCTTCTGGATTTTTTGCATGAACAGCTGTATTGTTTGTGTGCTTTCTCCTTGAAGTGCTGCCCTGCCTGTGCCATCATTTTAAAGAGAATTACCGAAGATGACATTATGCTTAGTCATGATGCTTCTCCAGCACACCACACCCTAATCAGCTCACTGTAGTGACCACCCTGATGAACATCCTTCTTTGATATTACAAACAAGAGAATTGTGAGAATGACTTCTCTAGGCATGCCCTCTACTACAACATGTTTCCTTATTTATAAAACCAAGGGAGAACTGCAGGAATGACTTTTACAATATTGACATAATCTGGCCTAAAGACTTTTACCACACCCTCGCAACCAAAAAGTTACTACGTATAATGTACCATCATTCACTCTAATATATTTTCTAGGTTCTCGAAGCACCATGTGTCTCCAGAACAATTATGATAGCTTGTTAATAACTCTAATAAATCATCATTATAAATAATTTATCAGGATATTTTGATGCTTGCTAGATTATGAAGTCTGTGAAGGTTTTTCCTAGTCCACAATATATTCATTATTTTATTAATAAGAACCTGATAAACAGAGCCATTTCAGACTTTTTAGACATTGTTTTCTTTTTGAGAATTCACAAATTAGAGCAAACATTAAAATGCATCAATTTTACATATTAAATACAGGTTTGTTTGGGGTAAGCAATCAATACATTAAAAAAAATTAGGTTTCTTCTTGAAATTATGTGGCCACTTTGGGTTTTGATTGGTATGACTTCACAGTCGTCATACGTGGAAGGTGATGGGGAAACAACAAGAAATCAAAGCCTGTGATAAGCAGTGATAAAAGCTTCCCATGTACTTCTGATGGTTATAGGAAATACCCAGCGAATGACAGGCCATTGTCAGATCAGCTCCTCCAGAACTTGCTTTATAGTAGGAAAAAAACCCACCAAAAACATACTTAAAATATTAAGCCAAATATAGGCTAAGCATCTCTTTAGAGATGCTCCTGACTTACTAGCACACAGTCTAAGATTAAAATCTTAGACTCCAAACAAGACTGTGGGGTTCAGCTTGCAACTCTGCCTATCAACTAGCCAATGCAGCTTTTGGTAAGTTATATAAATGCCCTGAGCTTTAGTTCTGAGTCAGAGAACTTGTGATTTTTGAGTGAAGAGTGTAGAGAGCCTGGAGCTATCAGCAAAGTGCCTGGCACTTAAACAGGGCTGCATAAGTGTTAGCTGCTATGTAGCCACTGTTATTATTTCATGGCATAGATATACCTGACAGCAGCCCTGTCTCATGGTGAAATTTCCAGGGTTTTTAGCTAGGGAAAAAAAAAAAATCCATGACATTTTCTTCCTTGCATTTAATAGTGATAATCCTGATTAAAATGTTTTAGGGGCTTCAGGAAAGTAAAGGGTTAAATTCTTAGGCAAGAAGAGAAGTGAGTTAATGCATATTTCTATCATGCTAGTCCAGATGAGAGCATGTTTCCAAAGACTTCCAGATGTGGAATGTGGCCAACAAAGAGAGCAAACTGTCATCAGCGCTCTCTGAATCCACTCCTATTGAATGACAGGTGATAATTTACATAGCTGGGAGAACGTCTGGAACTGCTACACAGGGGTCACCCTGGCATACAATGTGCTAATCACAAGTGCACTATTGATAGCATGTTTACCTGGGCTTTATCACCTAATTTTGCTTTTTGCTTCTGCTCAAATCTGACACCCACTGATTCCACATAGGCATCACCAGTGTGGCATGCTAACACTACCCTCTTCTTAAGACACACCAACATGGCTTTCCTGATTCTAGACTTCCTGACACATGTGATTCCCTGGGGAAAACCTTAGGTAACTAGCTAGATCATATGTTAAGGAAAATAGCTTTCCTCAGATTATGTTCAGTAAAATGTAGAAATATTTAAATATTTGTTAACTTAGAGGGACATTTCTAAGCATGTATTTTTAAAGTCTATTTGCAATCTTAATCTCTTTGCAATTCAGGTAAAATGAGCTTTGCTAAGACGCGACAAACAGTTTGAAATTCCTTACTACATCTTTCACCTCAATGGGTAAAGATATGTAAGTCAGTGGTATTGTATCAATAAGGGAGGAGCAAGGGTCCTTGGGACCTTGAGCAGTCAAGATTACAGATGTGAATGGATCTTTTCCATGCATGGAAACTGAGCTCATGTCCCTAGAGTGTCAGAGTACCTAGGACAGCAGCACGTCTGAGGATTGAGACCTTCAGAAAGATGTCAGCACAGACGCACTTCAAGTTTGAAGTTACAGTGAATATTATGTTCCCTTTGTGCTTTAAATTTTACTATTAAATCAACTAAAGGACCTGGAAACAGCAATATAGATTCCACCTGTATTAGCTACTTTTCTATTGCTGTGATAAAACACGGTGACCAAGGGAACTTACAAAAGGAAGAGTTTATCTGAGCTTACAGTTCCAGAGGGATCAGAGTCTGTCATGGTGGGGAGGCATGGCAGCAGGAGATGGCCGGCCGTGGCAAGAGTAAAAAGTGGAGCACTCACATCTTGAAGCAGACACAGGAGGCAGAGAGTGGCTAGAAATCTGGCAAAGCTTAAGAACTCTCAAAGCCCTTCCCCAGTGATGTGCTTCCTCTAGCATGGCTATACCTCTTAAAGCTTCCCAAAACACCACCAAACGGGACAAAATGTCCAAATACAGGCTGGAGAGATGGCTCAGCTGTTAAGAGCACTGACTGCTCTTGAAGACGACCTGGGTTCACTTCCCAGTACCCACATGGTGGCTAACAACCATCTGTAGCTCCAGTTCCAGAGTATCTAACTCCCTCTTCTGATCTCCATGTGCATTGCATCATATGGGTGAATATACACACATGCAGGCCATACACTCAAACACATAAAATAAAAAAAAAATGTCCAAACACTTGGAGCCTATGGAGGACATTCTCATTCAAACCACTACACCATCTTATGCAAAATGAAGAGTTGCCATGTACGAGGGATCGCTGCCAAAGGCCATCAAAGAAGGAAGTTGGAAGAGAGGACACCACAGCTGGTAAGTGCATGTCAGCAGAGCCACAGTGAAAAGTCTACTCTGTCAGAACACCAGAAGTGGGCAGGCTGGCTTCCCCGGGCTCATCTTGACAAAGAAAGGCATGTGTAAAGTAGAGAGAGTCTAAGCAGATAACTCATGTAGACAAGAAGAATCTGTGAGTATGGTAGGTCGTCACAAGTGGCCCAGCAAGGCTGACCTCAGTTGGTTTGGGAGAAGAATGCACCAAACCCTATGTTATAAAGAGACATTTATTTCTTTTTTAAAAAATATTTTATTTATTATTTTTATTTTATGTGTATGAGTGTATTGCCGGCATGCGAGTGCACCGTGTCGTGCAATGCCACAGAGGTCAGAAGAGGGCTTTGAATTCCCCTGGAACTGGAGTTAAGGTTCGTAGCCTCCATGTGGGTGCTGGGAATCGAACCTGGGTCCTCTGCAAGAACTCTCCAGCCCCATAAAGAGACATTTCGACTCCTTAGGACACAGCTCTGATTCTTTCTCTTTGACCAACTTCCATCAGATGGCTGCTCAGAAAAATTTATCTCACTTAAAGATTTATAGATAATGCTGCAAAAGAAAGAGGGGAGGGGAGGTGAAAGAAAAAAACCCTAATACAAATACCACTCTCTAGAAAAATGTTACGAGTAAAATTCTACTATAGAACATGAAATTTACAATTAGTCATATCACTGTGATTTAAAATACTTGTGCAACAATTGCTCTGTAAACAAGAGTTCAATGATGAATAATATTTCAGAGGATGAGGGGCTGGAAAGATGGCTCAGCAGTTAAGAGCACTGTGTATGGCTGCTCTTCCAGAGGATCCGGGTTCGATTCCCAGCACCCCCATGGTATGTAACAACTGTTTTTAATTCTAGTTCCAGGGGATCTGACACCCTTTTCTGAACTCTGAAGGCACTGTACAACACAGGTGCACTTACATCCATGCAGGCAAAACACTCATACACATAAAATAAAAATAATTTAAAAAAAAGATTTTAAACAAGGTATGGGGCATGATAACACAAGCCTGTAATCCCAGTACTCAGGAGGCAAAGGCAGGAAGACTGATTAAAGTTCTAGTCCAGGCTGGGCAACATAGTGATAGTGATACTCTGTCTCAAGAAAAGAAGAGAAGAGAAAAGAATGGAAAAGATGATATGGTATGACAGAAGAAGTAGTAACCTTTCAGAACTTAACAAAAGCAGAAGAACCAGAAATGAAAGTGGCCGCAAAGGAACAGATACGTTGCTGAGAACACTGGGAGTGGAAGGACTGAAGGAAGTAAGTCAAGAAACCAGGGAGAGAACAGAGCTGAAAAGAGTCACGAGAAAACGAAAGCTAACAGATATCAAACATGTCCACATCTGGAGTTCCTGAAGAGAAGAGCTGAAATAACAGGACAGTTGTTTTGAACATTAGGTGGAAAGGCTAGACCACATAAGGAGGGAAAGGAATGAGGCCACTCCAAACTCACACAGCTTGATGCTGGCTTCCGAGGTGCCATATCTACAGTCCAAAAAATACAATGGGCCACAATAGTACAATCTCCAGTTGACCTGCCTGCCACATGGCTTCACAGATGTGCCATGATTTTTTTTAACCAGTTCCTCCTTGCAGTAAACATGATGTCACAGTGTCTTTCATGATGCTCGAGGTTGATTCTTTGATTTCCTTTTTTAAAATATTGGTACATAAGAGTTGCATGTGCTACCACTGCCTTTGAGTGAGTACATACAAACTCAGGCCAGAGGCAGCAAACTATGGCTGGACCAACCAGCTTTCATTCATGGATGGTCTACAGCTGCCTTTATATTACACTACAGAAGTGAGCAGTTGCTAAGACCCCATACTCCTAAGCACAAGCTCTCTGGCCCTTCTTAGAAATGGTTCATCAAACTTTGACATAAGCTTTCCCTGGATCATGGAGGAAATGATCATAAGTGAGATGCACCCCAGCAAGAACAGAGAACTGTCACCCAATGCCAGATGGGCCACAGGAGAGGGAGAAGAGTTATCAGCTTGGAGGAGTGAAAAGTACCCCATGCTGTCCTCCATCATACAAGAGAAACATGAAGAACTTTGATTGCATGACAAGATAGCTTTCAAAAAAAATTAACTTAAAATTCTAGTTCTAGACATACTTTTAAAAATATTTTACTTATTATTTTTATTTTACATGTATGAGTGTATTGCCTGCATGTATGTAAATGCACCCATGTTATGCAATGCCCATGGAGGTCAGAAGAGGTCATCGAATTCCCCTGGAACTGGAGTTATGCAAGGTTGTTAGCTGCCATGTGGGTGCTGAGAATTGAATGTGGGTCCTTTGCAAGAGCAACCAGTGCCCTAACCACCAAGCCACCTCTCCAGCCCCTAAATATTCTTTGAAATAAAATTTTGTTAATATAAGAAATACAGCAGTCTTTTACCTTGGCTCAGTTGTAAAATGTTTAAATAGCCTTAATGCTCATGTGCAACTATTTAAGAACTTAAAAAACATATTGATTTATAAAATAATATATCAACTAAAGGAGGCTCAAAGAGAATCTAAGTAGGCCAGCATTTTAGGTTTAATAAACAGACAACTAAGATTGATTTCCACCCTCAAGAAAAACATTCTAAAACCAAATGCCTTGCTTTACTTATTTAGTCCTATTTCATGATAAACTAGAAGCAATGATCTAAAGGCTGGTAGATTTTGCTCTGGTCCAGGACAGCAAACACCAAATTACCCATCCTTTGACCAGTAGGTACCTGGACATAGCCCTTTTGTGGGTGTGTCTCTGAATCCTTCTCTGAAGTGATTGTCAGGCAATTTAATACATTGTTACAAGGTTCTAGTAATAGCTCGCTAAAGTGGCAATGCAGCTGCTTCCTAAAGAACTTTCCAGGAAATAAACTAAAGAGAGATGTTCTGAGAAGCATCGCTAACCAGCAGATGCTTAAACATCTGGGAGAAGCCACAGTGTTCTGCTGTGCTGCTTTACATGCAACCAGACCCTCCTGAACTGAAGTCACAGTTGGCATAGAGTTCTTAGGACTGCCACAAGCAAATTCAGCAAAATGAAACTTGCCCTGGGCAGGTGCAGCTCAGATTAGCATGGAAACACAGGCTAGGTTTCTGCCTACCAGTTGAACACCTTGCCACATTCCAACCTGTACAGCTGTTCATGGCAGCTCTGCAAATCCTTCAGTGGGAATGCCTAGCAGTGTTTCCACATCCAAACATTCATTCCTGCCCTAGGATTTCCATGTGCATTTTCGTTTGCCAACAGGAAGATAGAATTATTTCAAACAGTCCCACAACCAAGATTGAGTCTCATTAAGATGCTAGTGCAATGAATCAGCCCAAGAGAGTGAAAGAGTGGCTTACAAAGTATAATCCATTGGGACTGACATATTGGGACTCACCGTGGTAATTCCAGCCACATAACCCAGGATGGGGACCAGTCACAGGGTGGAGTCACATTGTGGTTGGAGTCCAGGGCTGCCGGGCTGCTGGGGTCTTCCTGGGGCTCCTGTTCCTTAACTTCCAAGGCTTTGAGTACCACCAAAGACGATGTACTCTTCAGTATGGCAACTGCCTCAGTCCTGCTGACCTCTGTGAGCTCAATCCCATTCACATTCAATAAAATGTCACCTGAGGCCAGAGAAGCAGAAGTATCCTCAGTGAGTGCAACAGGGGCTTCTGCTCATGTGTGAAGGGACAGGGGCTGATCCAATGTGGACAGGATGAGGCAAGGTGTGTGCTTTTAGCTCATGGTGGCATGAGGTTGAGTCCCATGTGGCAAATGCTAAAACAGTGGGTGCTTTTCACAGTGGTAATCAATCTTGTTTGGGGATTTCTAAACCATACCTACAAGTGTTCCAGTGTTCACCTGTTGCCTTACATGAAATAGCTAAGTTCACTACTTAACCAAAGACAACCTATTAGTTCATGTTTTTTTGTTTTTTGTTTTTTTTTTTTTTTTTTAGCACTTGGCAAAAACTCCAGTTGCTTACACAGGGACTGGCATGTATGATACATCCAACACAGGGACTGGGGAACAAATAAGAGTGTCTGGCAGGGCGGGGGGCAGATCAGTTAGAGAACGAGACCTAAGCTTTCATAGAGTTGGAAAGCAGTTAGCAGTCTCTGTGCTCTTAAGAGCTAGCATCAGCTAAGTACCTACTCTGTGCAAGACTACTCATGGATATCACATGCTATGATCCTCCTTCTCATACTCTCTCGTCAAGTCACCTCTTGCTGGACCTCATTGTCCTCTAGCCAGGTACTTGCCGAAAAACAAGAGAAATTAAAATATACACCTCTCTGCTGTTGCTTTCTATTCCTTCATCTCCCTCCTGTTTTTCTGCCTTTTAAAAAATATTTTATTATTTTATGTGTATGAGTGTATTGCCTGCATGTATGTGAGTGCACCCATGTCGTGCAATGCCATGGATGTCAGAAGAGGGCAGCGGATTCCCCTGGAACTGGAGTTAAGGTTTGTAGCCACCATGTGGGTGCTGGAATCGAACCCAGGTCCTCTGCAAGAGCAACCAGTACTCTCAACTGCTGAGCCATCTCTCCAGTCCCCTTTTCTGCCTTTTATACGTCATCTTTTTCATACAGAATAACTGTGTCAGGACAGGAGGAAAATGAAAGGGAAAATCCTCAAGTCCTTACTGACCCCAAAAGAAGCACATTTTTGGTTGTCTAAATCCTATACCATGTCATCCCTCTGTACCTTCTCAGGCTGAACCACTGTACTTTTGAAACTTTTTTTGGTCTTCAATTTGAATCCTTAAGAGGCACAGCTGTTTATCTCAATGACCTCTTCATGTATACTGACAATATCATTAAGGATAGATACAGAAGTAAATTGGACACCTCTGTATTTTGCTTAGAGGAACCCAGGACAGGGTGGCTAAGGGACTGCCACTTTTCACCAATGGGCAAGTCCCTTGCATGGTGCTTAATAATACCACTGAATCAAAATCCATCAAGTCATTTATTCCACAAAGGGGCAAAATTCATACATTACTTTCATCACTGGTCAATCTAGCAAAGAATTGGTTAGAATGAGTGGAATCGGATTGTTCCATAGAGGCAACTTGCTCATGAGCATAGCAGCTGCCTGTGCATCCTGGGATAGTTGGGGGTGGGGAGTCTCTAGCTTTACCAGCAGGCAAACTGGCCCACATCCACCCACATTAACTAATAATATAAGAGGGGTGAATCCTGGTCTGCAGTTACATTCAAACTAGTCCTGGTCAAAGGGGTACGGAAGTTCTAGCTAGTTCCCTCTCCCACGTTCCCCTTGATTCTGGGAATAGTTAGCTAACCCAGCAAGCTGCTGACTCTTTTCCATGCTCTGCCACCCCAGTGCCTTAATTCTCTTTACTTTACCTGTTTTTATTCTTCCATCTCTGTTTATGACTCCTCCAGGCTCGACACTGATGACATAGATAGGCAAGTCCCAGTCCCTGTGTGACGCTCCCCCTCCAACGGTCATGCCAAGAGATTCGCTGGGGTCTTTTCTGATACTTACCACCTTCTCATGACAAGTGGTTGCAGGATGGAGGGGCTGAAAGCACAGATGGAAAAACATGGTACATGCACTCACAATGTGGTTTCCATACATATATATTATCTGCATCAATATGATGGTTGTCCTTGGTATCATGGAGAGCACACAGAAAACCATTATATAATAGAGTCATAGTATCCCAAAGTTTATAATCTAACTCAGAGAAAGTTTACATTTCACAAAGGAATAGTAAACATAGAGGGACGAACAGACTAGAGACCAGGGAGAAACTTGAAGCTTATAAAGTAAACTGTACCCAAATCTGTTGAGGGAGTCATCCCTTTTTAATAGTGGTGAGTCAACATCTTAAAAAACTCATCATTCATGAATATTAGCAAAATTTTCATTTTCTTAATTATATTTATTTATTGTACAGGTGGAGGTTCCGGAGGCTGTGGGCATGCATGTGGAGTTCAGCGACAACTGAAGAGAGTTGGTTCTTTCCTTCCATCATGAGGGTCCTGGGGATCAAACTGTTAAGCTTAGCAGTGAGTGCCTTTACTCATTGAACCTAGCTGGCCCAGTGACGACTTCTATGTAAAAAAATTGACCCAGGGTTGAGGAGATGGCTCAATGTACAAGAATGAAGACCAGAGTTGAGATCCACAGCACTCATACACAAGCCAGGCAGGAATGGTGGTCTACCTGCAATCCTAGAGCTTGAGAAATCAAGACAGGATCCACAGGGCAGGATGGCTAGCTAGACTGGCTTAGCAGGTGAGTTTTGGGCTCAGTGAGAGACCCAACCTCAGTACACACAGTGGAGAGCAATCAAGGTAGGCATCAGATGTCAAACTCTGGCCTCCACATGCATATGAACACATATACATATACACATGCAGAAATTGCTTTATTTTATACATCTTTCACATGTCTTTGGTATTTTCCAAACATCCCTGGTAGCCCTGGACAAAGAGAGGATTAGCTGAGCACCAAGTAGCTAAGTACAAGGACTGCAACACCACTTATGTCCACATATCTTGTGTCTTTGTTGGCCATTTGCCTTCCTCAGGGGAGAAGGCGATGGAAAGAGACTGACTCATCTTAGTGACTGCAAAACCCAAGGCTTTCAGTAAATTTCTCTCACTGAGCTGCCCAACTTGGGTCTGGAGGAGGAAAGCATGACTGAGATAATCTGGCTTATCTGCCTCTTCTCCCCACTCTCTACTTTAGAGACTTCATAATGTTCCCTAATGCTTAAACACATACCTTATGATGAAATAGGGCAAGCTAATCAAAAAATACGGGCAACCAAGTTTTCACCACTCAAGCTGTATGAAATATTTTAGAATATTTGATATGTATTTTAAAAATAAAATACTTCAGACACCTAAAAAGCATGAGGAAAAATATACAGTATATCATGACCTACCTATACGCCCTGCGACTTGATATCAGAAATCAAGGCCGGGCAGATGGTTAATGTGCCTCTGTGCATTGCTTTGGTCACATTCTTCCTCCTCTCCCCACAGGTGACTGCAAGCCTGTTAGCCCTTAACTCTTCAGCAGCTATAAACTCTGTCCCACAAATCCTGGCTGATCTACCTCCCTCCCTCCCGCCTTCCCTCCTTTCCTCCTTTCCTTCCTTCTTTCTTTTTCTTTCTTCTGACTCTCCCTCCCTCTGACTCTCTCTCTGTCCTGCTGTCTCTCTGTTTCTCTGTCTGTCTGTCTGTCTGTCTGTCTGTCTCTCTCTCTCTCTCTCTCTGTGTCTCTTTCTTTCTTTTTTCTTTTCTTTTTTTTTTTTTTGAGACAGGGTTTCCCTGTAGCCCCAACTGGTCTGGAATTCATTATGTAGACCAGGCTGGCCTAGATCTCACAGAGATCTGCTTGGTTCTGCCTCCCGAGTGCACCACCCCCTACCAGCTCCTGACTTGCTTCCTTGGAAGCATTTAAGTTCCTATTTTCAAATCCTATGTTGTTTCCTAAATCAACTTAAAAACCTAACCATCAAGCAGTTATATATGTCTTGGTTTTATTTAAAAATGTCCCTTTTCGGGGGGTGGATGAAGGTATTTTAGAAAGCAGATAGAAGTATAAATGAAAACAATTTCCTGGTAGGCTGGTATGCATGTTTTCAGGAATTCAGACACATGATAGAGGGTTGTAACAGAGTTCTGATTAGAGCCTCCTGGCTTTTCCATGACTCACTGTGGGTAGGTGGAAGGAATTATAAAGCCACAGTGTGGTGCAGGCCTTACTTTTAGCAGTTTAATGAATGAAAATATAACATATTCTACACAATTTAACTGAAATTAGTTAATTATCTAAAAGCTTTTTGTAAGCTTTTTTAAAAGCTAACACGTAGTTTTCCACTAATGAACACTGTCAGTTTCTTTTAAAAATGCTTGATAGTACTTATTAGCAAGAAGATACCAAGGAGTTTCTATCCATAAAATGTTTTAGCAGGATGTATTTGGTCTCCCTAAATTGCTTCTTATAAATAAACATGGAACTCTTGGGTTTATGGGAGGATGACTGTCTGGAGAATAAGGATAGGGATGTGATCTTGGGCTCCCTGGGTAAAGCAGAGGTATTTTCTACAGAAACTCAACTTGTGACTTGATGTGTAAGGAAAGGAATATTCATTCTATCTTCTCTGTTTCAAGGAAACCTATAATGGTGTTTGTTTTTAGTTATCAGTCACCTCAGAACATCAGCTCCTAGGGGAAATGGCTATAGAAAGCTCAAGATCATTATGACGGCATGCTAAGTCAAGGCCATAGGACTCTTAATTTGGACTAAACAAAGTTTGTGCTGTTCAACACCCATCCAAATGAAGCCTCACCCCTAACAGAAGCCACAGACAGAAGTACAAATTGGGCCAAGTCACTTCACTTGAAGACAGGTTGCAAATCCATGTCTGGAAGGGTAGATCTGCCTCACAGATGCATTCTGCAGGGTTTTAAATTTTTTTCTTGGGCCAGTGAGATGATTCAGTGAGTAAAAGTGCTTGCCACCAAGCCTGACAACCTGACTTTGAACCATGGGATCACATAGAGGAAGGAGAGAACTGACTCCTGTAAGTTGACTTCCAACCTCCACATGTGTACCATGCCATGTCCATGCTAACACACATACACACATGCCAACACCCACAAAATAAATAAATAATGTAATTAAAATACATTAAAAATTTCTGGATTTTGGAGCTGGAGAGATGGCGCAGTGGTTAAAAACACTGGCTGCTCTTACAGAGGACCCGGATTTGGTTCCCAGCACCCACATGATGGCTAATAGTCATCATTAACTCCAGTTCCAGGGGATTCAACACCCTCTTCTAGCCTCCATGGGCATTTCATGACATAGGTGCACTTACATACAGGCAGGCAAAACACTCATACACATAAAACAATAACAGCAACAATTGGGACTGGGGAGAGGACTCAGCAGTTAAGAACACTGGCTGCTCTTGCAGAGGACCATCCGTAACTCTGGTTCGACTCCCAACATCCACATGGCAGCTAACAACCATCCATAACTCTAGTTCAAGGGGATCTGATGCCTTCTTCTGTCCTCCATGGGCATTGCACAACATAGGTACACCTACCTACATGCAGTCAATGTGCTCATACACGTAAATAAAAATAATAAATAAAATGTCAAAAAATAAACAAAATGTAAAAAAAATGAATGCTATAAGACAAGACACATGTGCCTGGCTTTTCCCAGGCCCAACCTGCCCTAATATTCCATGGCCTTTGAATGCTCCAATTATCTTCCTTGTCCTTTCTGCAAACACAAAATATTATAAATAGTAGGGGAGTCATCATAATTTCCAGGCATATTGGGAAACTGAAAAACTAGCAACCAAGCAAATGCCTTGTTTTATCTCAAAGTGAACGGAAAACAATCCTTATGCAGAATGACTCTTGGTTAAAAACATGACATGTATTTGGCTTAGACTAGAAATCAGGTCCCCATATAAGGACTGAAAGATGGAATTTCAAGTCTCCCAGTACCTTCCTCACTCCTGCTTGGATGGAGGACACCTGCTATCTCCCAAGTCTGAAGATGAGACTTTAGCCTTTTAGTTTCACAGTAGGGTAGTGTTTCTTGAAATGACAAAGTCCAGAGATAACACTTAGAAATGTTAAAGTATACAGTTCCCAAGAAACAGCTCCTTGCAAGAGCAGCAAACATGCTTGGCTGGGCCTCACCTTGGAAGCTGTACTCCTCTCCCCTGGGACTGGGGACCGGCTGCTGCTGCTGCTGATCCAGCCAGCTTCCTGAAAGATGTCTGGGCTGTGCTGTCGAACCTGACGGGATACGATGAGGTGAACACGCCTTTCACTAGCCTGGATGAGAAGACACAGCATTAGCCGTTTCAAGGATCCAGCCCAGACCTTACCAGGGTAGCACATTGGTTTTGCCTTTTATTTAATGGAAAAATATAATCAGTAGTATTTCTTCTTTTCTTTGTAGATCCCAGGGCCTCTCTAGGTAAGTCCTCTTCCATTGAGTTCCATCCCCAAACCTCCTAGGTTTCTTCTCAAAAAAACAAAAAAACAAAACAAAAACAGTCAAAACTGTAAGGACACATATTTATTTTTTTTAATAGTTTTTAACTACGTTGTATACATGTGTCTGTGTGTAGGCATGTACATGTGAGTGCAGGTACCCAGGGGGTCACAAGAGGGTGTCAGATCTAGATTGAGTTATAGGTAGTTGTGAGCTGTCTACGTGGGTGCTGAGAACTGAATTCAGGTCTTCTGCAAGAGCAGTATGCACGCTTAACCACTGAGCCATCTCTCTAGCCCTCACTTTAGACTTTTTATGTCAATGTCCAGCTTGTATTTTGGCAAAAACATGAGTTATTTTCTTTAACTTTAAATCAGGTGCTGAACATTGCTCCAAAGCAAAACCTAAGGAAGGTTTGGCTTATGTAAGTCTTTGAAGAGACACCATTAGATCTTGCTAATGTACTTTTATGAATAACTCCACTGTACACAAGCCATGACTGAAAGCCTTTCTAACAGAATAAGGTGCATGGTGTCAAGTAGTCCAAACCACAGTTCTAAGATCAAAAGTCAACAGTAAAGAGAAATGGGGATTGAAGCAACCCTGCCATAGCAGAAATGGAAATACTGTGTTGTGACAGTCTTAAAGATTCAGGAACTAGAAAGAGCAAGGACTTCAGAATACAGAGGTGACAGCCTGATTAAAGTCATTGGCTTGAGTCTTTGTTTTTCATGTAGCTATCACTAATTCTGACCATTATGTACACTGATACTTGGGCAGAACATTGAGAATAGCAAATGCATTCCTTGTTGGAAAGGTTTATTATACACAGTAAATGTCCTAATTGCTTTCTGCCACAGATCCATTTCCTGTATCTGATTGTGAGAGTCAGAATCCAGACATACCAGTCCCTGATATTTCAGGTCTACAGGGCAGACAAATGAGACCTTAGACCTGGGGAGCTTATAGAAACAGGTTTGATGACCCAAACTGAAATGGCCAGCTGATTACTTTAGTGGCTTGATTTGGTTGGAATGGTACCCAAGGGGGGACCAGATTTGGGAACAAGAAATATGGAAAAAAGTAAGGTCTGATAGTTCTGCTTATTCCAACCCTTGACCATTAGCCACAGCAGAAATGGACACTGATCTATGTCTCCTTCCTTCACAGATATGGCTATGAGGTTATGGAAACATCAGGTCAAGAGGACCCAGGATGTCCCTGCTTCTCTCAACTAGCTCAGACAGTGGGAGTTAAGATATTTGTTTTTCACCAGACATGGTTTGAATGTTTATACCTGTGATATGTAGAAATCCTAACCCCCAAGGTGACAGTATCAACAGGGCTTAGCCCTCATGAATGGCATTCATGCCCACATGAAAGAGGAAGTTGTTCCTTTCAGTACATGAGGCTACAAGAAGACACGATCTATAAGAAGGAAACCATCTGGGGCTGGGATGGCTCACTGGGTAAAGGGTCTACTGTACAAGCAAGAGGACCCGAGTTTGGATCCCCAGAACCCATATACTTCTGGGCTAGGGCTTATAACCTTAGTGCTCTCACAGTGAGATAAAAGGCAGAGACAAGAAGAAACCTGGAAGCCAAATGGGGTATGTAATGGCAAATAAGAAACCCTGCTTCAAACAAGAAGAGAGGATCAACACCCAAGGTTGTCCTCTGACCTGTACATGCCTGCCATGGCACACACATGTGCCCAAACTTCACACATGTAAGGGCACACATACATCATGCACACACATAAGATTAAAGGGGGGGGGGCATTCCCAGACAATCTGTAGACATCTTGATAGTCAAAATTGTGAGAAATGAATTTCTGTTATTTATATTAGTAAGTCACCCAGTTCACAACCCTATTTTTTTTAAATAGCAAACTAAGACACTGCTTCCTTCATCTTCTTTCACCCCCCTCCCTCTCAGGAACGAGGGCCTTAGGAAATAATTGTTCCACCAATGCAATGATCCTCGTGGTTGTCTAACACTGACCAGCCCAAGCCTTCCTGGCTTTGCATTCTTATATTAACGAGTGTCTCTTTTCAGGGTTTTCTTGAAACTCAAGAATCATGAAGTAGTAGTTATAAATTTGATGAACTTTCAAGACAACTGTTAAAGAATGGCAACAGTACTGTAAATATCACAATGGATGGTCAGCTAGGTGAGTTAATTCATTTTGTGTCAATGTAGAAAATGCTACCAAGTAGACCCAAGGAGGAAATTTGAGCTTAGCTCACTTGCCTTTATAAACAGCCCAGTCATCACTCCCAGCTTACCCAGTCAATGCTTATGTGTCCTTCTTTTGCTAGCCTATCTTGAATTCCCTGGGGTCCCTCAGCACATAGGAAGCCTACACCAGAAGAGAACAAAAATAACAAGCCCAGGAACTCATCGTGAAGAAAGCTGACATGTAGCACTATGGCATTAGCCAATATGTTCAATTCTTAGGAGAGAGTTTTGCAATAATTTGTCTCTCTCTTTGGATTACAAGCCTCACTTATCCTAATAATATTATCTGTGGGAATTCTTGGAAGCAAAAATCACAAAAAGATAAGCAGCAATGAACGTTCAGGTCAAAACTTCAATCACTTGAGTATGAGTTTGCTCTCTTTAAGGAAACTCCACTGTTTAGAAAGCTATTGGCAGCGAGTTTGCTCTGGGCTGCAATTGTATCATGTTCACCTTGAACAGGGAGCAGGACATGATCTGAGCATCTCATAAGAAATGAGAACATAGGAGAGTTTTTGCCAGGCAAGATATAAATTGCCAAGGAGCAATAACCTGCAAGAGCTATTTAATTCACATTTTCGAGCACAAATTTCTCACTGGGCTTTCAAATGCTGGCTCTAACATGAAGCTGTTGGCCAGACTAATGCTCCAATAAATAACACTGGTATCAATTTACTTGGAAATAAATTCTCTACAAGGCTCGATCTGTGGCTGTTACCAGCCACCTTGTAAATTGTTCATAGGGAGACTATTCAATGCACTTTCTTTCAGAGTTTGAAGATATGAGGTAGAAAATGGGCTAATGTGTTTGTCCTGGAACTAACTCAGAAGCAGCTGGAGTCAGGATTAAGAAACAGCCCTGGGCACCAGAGTCTTTCCACTGTTGTGAATGTGGCACATGAAAAAGGGAGATGGAGGCACAGAAGAATGATTCTCCATTTCATACCTAATTATGTGCCAAGAAGGACGGTATACCAGGTCTATCATTTTAATGAAAAATGGTGGCCAAGACAGCCAATGCCAGCTACAGGCAGATCAAAAGTTGACAGAGAGCCTGTGTATTACAGTGCAAGCTTCTCGCCTGGCTGAGGGCATCTCCTACACATTTGTCCAAGAAAACTATAGTCAAAGTGAGTGTATTTGTGCTGTTTGGGGGAGATTATATATATATATATTTAAATAAAATATTGAGTGAATGATATCAAACTCATATGGGTTCCCCCCCTTCCTCCTCCTCCTCTTTTTTCTTTTTCTTTTGGTTTTTTTAGATAGTCTTTCTGTAGCCCCAGCTGGCCTGGAACTATGCAAACCAGGATGGCCTGGATCTCACAGAGATCCACCTGTCCCTGCTTCCCTGGTGCTAGAATCAAAGGCATGTGTCACCAGGCCCAGCTGCTGCTTTTGTGTTTCTTGTACCAGCTTTATTCATTTTCAAGAGTCACTGTTCTCCTCTGCAATGGTGCACGGGGTTATTCTGTACATACACATGAAATGGGTGACTCTAAATCGACTGCTTGGTTATTATGATTGTGTCATGCAGAATAGGCAGACCCTAGATAGAGTTTAGGTCCATTGGTGACCCATCCTTAAAAGAGTGGCCCCTTGACACAGGCAGATGAGAGCTGGAATGAGACCTACAGAATCAGCTCTTAGGACAGATGGTTTCTACTCAGCATTCTATCCTCTCATATAAGAGATTTTCATCATCATCATCATCATCTTTTTTTCCCCTTTAAAACAGAGTCTCACTTTGCAGCTCAGAATGATGTGGAACTTGCCATCTTTCTGCCTCAGTTTCCCCTGGGCTTATAAATATATGCTACCAATGTATTTGGACTCAATGGTTTTTTAAATTTTTATTTATTCACCTTTATGTGTATGAATGCTTTGTCTACATGTAAGTGCACCTATGACATGTCATGAAATGCCCACAGAGGCTAGAAGATGTCGGATCTTCTGGACCTGGTGTCATGGACAGTTATTAGCCTCCATGTGGAGATGGGAATCAAACCCAGGTTCTCTGTAAGAGCAGCCAGTGCTCTTAACTGTTGAACCATCTCTCTAGTCCCTCAATGATCTTTTAAAAAACAACAAAAAACTAAAATCTTCATGGGGCTTACAAGATGGCTTAGTGGATAAAGGCACTTGCTTCAAGTCTGATGGCCTGAATTCAATACCAGGACCCACATGACAGAAAGAGAGAAATGACTCCTATAAGTTATTTTCTGACCTCCACACATGTGCCATGGCATGCATGAGTGCACGTGCACACGCACACACATATATGCATGCACACACACATATTTGTGTGTGCGTGTATGTGTGCCTGAAAGCTAATATAATATTCAAAAAATTCATTCTGTACATCCCACTCTTTTTCAAAATCTCCAAAAAGCATGACTACTCATCTGGCATGAACTGATTTCCAACAGACTTGTGAGAATGGGTGTTTCTATATTCTTTGGTGGCCTTGTTTCTGTTTCCCTTTCCAGCAAATGTTCAAGTATCCTCACTTTATCCAGCTTGTGCTAACAAAACCCTGGGCATTCTAGAGCACTAGTTCTATTAATTTAGAAAGTCATAGTTGTGTGAGAGCTGTCAGACATCATCTAATTCAACATTTTCTCTATGGCCCAAAGCTCAATTCCATTGTAACATCCTGACCTTACTGTCCCTTGGCTCATGTGCCCATCGCCCCTCCCCTCCCCGCTTACCCCAAACAGGGAACTTAGTTTCCCTAAGCAGTATATGCCAGTTACAGATAGCACTAATTAGAAAGTTTGACTTTAAATTGAACTTAAGTTTGTCATTTGCTTACTTGCCTATCAGTTCTAGTTATGCCCTTTAGGACAACTCAAAGTCATTGTCTACCGTGACAACTCTCTTTAAAGATGACTCTTATTTTCCTCTCTTAGTTATCTTTCCTTTCCAGGTCAACTATTCCTACTGTCTTCAATATTAATGTTTTTTGAGTCACCTAAAAATGTGATGAATTCTTTCCTTACTTTAATAAAGTTGGGTGGAGATGGGGTACAGAATTGAATGTAGACAATGAGTTCTAGTCTAAACATCTTGTTAGGGTCTTTTTGCTAAATGGATCATCTGCATGAAGGACCTTGGTGATGGAATTCCCATTTTGTTATTTCATACAAAGAAGACTGTCTGTATTCAATGGGGCCCAGAGTTACAGATATCTGTCTTGATCATTAACAATTCATTGAAAGATAGCAGAAAGGTTGTTAGGACATCACAGCAGCACAGCCCTCCTCTGAAACTGTGCAATGGGACACAGATGTTCCATGGCAGAACAGATAACTGGAGCCATTAGAACCAACTGACAAGCAAGAAACATGCCAAGAGCATCACTGGTCACTGATATACATATGACATATAACTAGGGTGAGAACAGAGCTTTGCCTTTACCCTCACTCCAGTGGCAAAAGAACTTCCAGGGGAAAATTCTTCCCACTGAATCAAAAATTGTGGGCTTCAGAAATGTCAGTCTAGAATAAGCTGATCATACATGCAAAGTTGACAGATGAACTTGATGAAAGCAAACCTAGGATGTGTCCATTTGTTCACCATTGAAACTTCAGTATTAGCCCAGAAAATTATGAAAGGAATTCATGAGAATCTTCTATAGAGGTGATAGCTTCTTCTGTGAGCTAAACACCATCAAAGTCTAGTCATGGAGAAAGGAAATCAAGGAGGCTTTGAGGGAAAGTAGTGAGAAGACCTCAGGATTTGACCAGGATTGAAAAAGAGCATTAGGATAGCAATTTGGTCTGTTTTTCCCAGTATTCTGTAGCTCCATGTTCAAAGTTATATTCACAGCAGCACATATCTTTTAGGGATAAGGAAGTAAGTGATGATGGTAATAGAGCTGGTAACTTATACATGGTCATACAGATGTCAGTGACAAAGTCAAAACAAGAACTTGGTTCCTGAGTCCCCTGCTGTGTGCCAAGTCAATAAGAATAACCTAGTCCTCTGCCTCAGCATCATTTCCCTTCAGGGATCTGGAGGTTACTCCCAGGATAAATCCTCCTCCACTGTAAAGGAATAAGAATGTGCAGGGATGTGTGTGCTGGAGAAAGGGCAGAGCAGCTTCCAGGTCCCTCAGCAGCTGCAGAGTACAGCTGTGTGTTACATACACTCTGGTAAAGTTCTTAGTTGAAACACTGTACAGTTTTCCAAGTCCCGCTTTCTCAAGAATATAGGGAATTTAGAGCCCTATATAAGAATCATTTGGACTTTGCCAATTAAGCTTAAGGAGATTTAAGTTTAGTCTATGTGCATTAAATTTATTCCGGGACCATGGTAAGACAATTTATCTAAGCAAGGATTGGATTCCATATGTACTGCGTTGATCTGTGCAAACACACACAGACCTACCAGATCTTATTTCACTGGTGGTTCTTACTGACTCTCTGGGACTTGAATGTTTAAATTCCCACAAAACCTTTGCCTTTTTTCCCAGGTACACAGCAGAACTCAGGAGGTGGAATCCTGTCTTTTAGAGTAAACATAGGTAACATGAGCTGGGCATTGTTTATTTCCTGGCTGTGTTTGAAGTTCTATCACATTCTTTTTGAAAGTTTCAACAGCCTGATTTTTAGTTCTTTGATGAAATAACTGCACATTTAAATATTAATTCAGCAGAGGAACAAAAATCACACGTACGAGAATATTAATGAATACTCTTGCTTTTTTTTCTACCCTTATAAATTGACTTGAATTTTTTGCATCTGTGTAAAGTCCAGAGTTGCCTTTAAAGCAAAAAAGGCACAGAGGGACTCCTATCTGAAATTCACAATTATTTTCCTTGTTAACTGTATGTATTTGCACTCCTAAATAAACACAGACTCACTAATCTAGAATTGCAGAAGGATGGAAGCCCTTGAAATAAGCACAGCTCTCAGAATATGTGATTCTCATGGTGATGAATCGGTGGATGCATGCTGAGCCTCAGGGGTGTGGGATGTTGAGACTTCTTCCCCCTTGTGTCTCAAAGCTTTGATTCATTACCCTTTGTTCTGTTATCTTAAGTATGGCATCAGGTAGTTCCAAATAGGTTGTCTTCCATATAATTTCAAGTAATAGCACTCAAGAAACTTGAGAAATTAACAATGGTGAAAACCCAAGTGGTCCTTACTAAGTTGCCAAGCAAATCAATTGCTCTGTGTCAGAGGATTCTGTCTCCTTAAAGTTTTTCTTCCCACAGGGCCTTGACCCTCCATATGTCTTAACACTGGGGACTGGTTAGCCCAGGTTGCTGCTGAATAAGCTGAGGTTAGGGCTCAACATATATAACGTTGGTCAAATTTAAAACAGTTGTGGCCTTTCTGTAATAACTCTTCCCCGAAGTAATGTAGAAAAAAAACGAGAGTGTGGTACTGTGGGAGACAACATGACCGAGAGGACATGTTGTCTGGGAATTTCTTTGCAAGGCAGTGATTCATGGAGGCCACATACAAGGGCACCATAGCCATGGATTGGATGGAAATTTGAGTCTCAATCTTTGAAGGGTATTTAGTTTAATCCCTCCAGCCTGGGGTGTGTTACAAGTATCACATAAATAAAATCCACTTTTCAGAAACAGCTTGCGTAGCTGAATTTTTCCAGTATCTAGTTTTAAAATTTTCTTTTCCAACTAGCTTTGCCCTAGCTTTTATGGAAATAAAAAAAGTGGTTTTTCCTGCTTATAAAGCATATTGGCTTTGTTTAGTAAGCAAAACGACTGTTCAGGAATTCCCACTGTTAGGCAAGATTTTATTTCATAAATTTACTTTCTCAGAGAAAATATGTTCTTCTGTTATTAATCTTCAAAAGTAAAATGCCATATGTAATCAAGATTTTTCCAAATAACATGAGTAAGCGTTTTTCTTTTGCCTATTCTAAAGTACAATTGGCAGATGCCCAGAATGTGAGTTTCATTGGTTGACCTGCAGAGGGCTCTAACAAGTGTAGCATGAAAAGCACTGACAATCCCTGAAGTCTAATTTTTAAAATATTTTATTTATTATTTTCATTTTATGTGTGTGACTGTATTGCCTGCATGTGTGTAAGTACATCCTTGTCCAGAGGTCAGAAGAGGGCACTGGATCCCCTGGAACTGGAGTTACAGATGGTTGTCAGCTGCCATGTGGGTGATGGGGAACCCAGGTCCTCTGCAAGAGTAGCCAGAGCTCTTAACCACGGAGCAATCTCTCCAGCCCTTAACTCTAATTTTTAAAGGCAGAAAAAAAAATTTATGCTAAGGATAATGGTTCTTCGTGGAGGAAAAAAATAACTTTAAAAATGCTTGAATGTATTTTTACTCATATGGTCATATGGGACCTTACTCATATGAACCTAAAACAATGGTGTCAGCATGCAGAAGACCCATGAAAATTCAAGCAGACAAACCCCAGCACCAAACTGTAGAAATGGGCAGCAGGCCCCAATCTTAGCTGAAGAACTATTGTCAACTGATTACTTCTGGGTGAGGAAGAGCTGATCTTAAAAGGAGGGACTCTACATAGGCTGACTCGACCTTAGTGGATGAACTTGCACTGAGAAATGTCTGGGGACACTAACTTGACATGATAGGGCTTAACACAATGACAGAATACATGAATTCCAGGGGTTGGGGGCTATGGGAGGGTGCCAATGGGGATAGGAGTATAAGATGATTAAGACGATCTACATGAAATACACAAAAATTCAATAAAAATGTATAAATAATAAATATTTATTACCGAGTGTCTACTCTTGCTGGACAATGCTCTGAGTGCTTGGAATACAATATTCACTATATTGTACTTTTCTGCCTTGGTGGGTAATCATAAAATAGTTGGTAGAAAACAAAGAAGATTAGAGGACATAAATATGCGTTTGTGTGTGGTATGTGTGTATACACATTATTTTAAGTAAGACAATCAATGAAGTTCCTTAGCTGGCCAGCAGCTTTGAAAATGCTAGGCAGCCCTTTCTCAGTTCCTGAATGGCACAGCAGAGTCCCTGCTCATGTGGGGGTTTCTAACTGGGATCTTAGCATGACTCTTAACTCACCTGAATCAGTTGAGCTGCGGTTTCTGGACTGCCGTATCGAAGGTCATGTCCATTGATGGCCAACACGCGATCATTCTCCTCCAGCTGGCCATGTCTGTCAGCCACACCGCCATTGAGCACATTGAAGATGAACACCCCAGGTTCGTCCACCCTGCGCACTAGCTTTATGCCAAGCTGCTCCTCAGGGCTGCTTTTGTTAAGAATCACGTGGAAGCTGTCATCCCGGGGTCCATAGGAGTCCAGTGCCTGTCCATTGTTCCTGCTCCGGAACTTCTGTTCCCGCAGCACAGTGAGGCGCAGCACCTGGCAGGGCTGGCGCAGGAGGTGCAGAGCATAGTTGTGAGGGACGTTGCTGATGTCCATCCCATTGACCTGAAGGAGTGGAGCCATTGGGCAGTGAGTGTACCTGCCATAAGCCTTCTGAAAAGGCCCAGGCCAGTATGCAGAGGGCACTGGGTTCTATTCCCAGCACCACAAAAATCAAATGAATAAAAGTCCAGGCCCACAGAGTAACTAGGATGCGGTCCCCTAACCTGCTCCACTATCTTCTTTTATCCTGTGTCCAACAGTAATTTTCCAGCCTCTATAACTAGGTACCACCTTCCTTCAACCCTGTCCTTACACAGACCCATGCGTCTATTTGCAGAATCCTGACCCTCACATCTGTTGCCTGTCAATTTTGTTTTTCAGTTGATAAGAGGAAAGGAAAAAAAGCTGGAAAACTCAAAAGAAGAAAAGGCATTTCTCCATTCTGCTCAGTCAGACAGCTACATTATTACAGTGTAGTGCATGCTAAGCACGGGCTCTGCCACTGGATTACCTCCCTAGTCCCAGATGATTAGAGTCAATGGCTGTCTGAATCAAAATAAGTTGACATTTTCGAAAATCTTCAACTAATTCTTTCTTACTTGGTCACTCATACTAGAACTTGCAGTCTCTCTCTCTCTCTCTCTCTCTCTCTCTCTGGAGAGGGGAGAGAGAGAGAGAGAACATGTGCTTAAATGTGTGCACGTTAGTGTTTGTATGTCAGAGTATCTGAGTGGGCCCGAGTGTGTGTGTGTGTGCATGTGTGTGTAGTGGGGGAGAGAACATGTGCCTAAATGTGTGAGCATGAGTATTTGTACATCAGAGTATTTGTGTGAGTAGGCCTGAATGTGTGTGTGTGCATGTGCACACACGCATATGCATTTGCAGGTGTGAAGGTGATGGAGCGTATATATGAATATAAGGTATCAAGGTGGTTGTCTGCAAAGTCCTTGCTTGTGTTCTAAAGAAACGGGGAGTGGGAGGACCATTTACAGTTTCAAACAAACTAATGCAAAAGGATGTTTCTAGGCTATTTTGCTGAAAGGCTGGACCACTTCATAGTACTTAAATATCCTAAAGTTGGGCCTCTTATTTGGGCCTCACTAATAATCCACAGGGCTGGTGCTGCATCTGGCCTTCTGGTTTTAATTACTCTGGCTCCACAGGCCCAGCCTGGAGGCTGCAAAAAAAAAAAAAAAAACAGTTTCCAGCAGCCCTTCACTCTGGTTGAGGAAGGGGCCTCACAGTAGAGCAATGACCTTCTTAAATTTCTAGAGTTTGGTATGATTTCTTGTACTTGAAGCCAATTGTTAGAAGCTCCTTCTGGAATGAGCTTCAAAAGGGATGTGTTTGAGGTATAACCACTGGTCCTGCTGCACCTCCAGAGACGTCTGGGGCTCCCTGGGCAAACATAGGGTACTACCCTTTCCCAAACATGGTGGGAGGTGGCAAGGCCTGTTCCCTTCATCATTCCCAGGCCAAGTGACATAGGGTCCCCTGCTAACCGATCCTGGTAGTCTTTTTGCCTGCAAATGCCTGCAAGCTGAGGGCCAAGGAGTCACATTGTTTATTATGCCACACTTGCAGACTCTAGTCTCCACTGGAGCTGGGAGGAATCCTTGCACCATGAGGCTCGCACTGCTTATGGCCATGTGGATGATGGATTTTTGCCTGTATACCTCAGAGACCAGTGGTAATGTCAACATTTTTACAGTAACTGGTTCCAAAGATTTCTTCCCTTATTCTAATTAGTTTTCCAAACAAACAACTCATGCTGGGACAGGAGTTATCCTTCAGCTGCTTGCCAGGGGTGGGATGAAACTGTTATCTGAGTCTCAGATAGGAAATAGATGAATGGGGGGTCGGGGGGAGCACTTGTGTCACTTTGATACACATTTGACTTCTGTCTGATAAACAGCTCTTCTGTCATCCTTTTCCTCCTGAAAATTCCTCCTTAAAGTCTCTTCTTTCAAACAAGTCTTAGAGGACAGTATGCCCAACAGCTCATTCCATTCCTTTCTCTTCTGGAATGCCTCTGTGAGACTAGATTAGAGATTGCCACTAAACCACAGGAAATTTTCTGTAGAAGGTATGTGAATGCAATTAGAGAAAATAGAAAATGTTCCATTAATCTGCTTTATAATTTAATAAAATATATACTCCAGTCTTATTTTACACTAATGTTTCATTTAAAAGGAGAGATAAAAGAGGGATCAAGAAGAGAAAGAAAAAAAGTGGAGAGAGAAAAGGGGGAAAATGAAGCAAAATAAAAAAAATCAGGAGACAGACCAAATGGTGTGTAACAAAGAGAACTGTTTATAAACAGAGAGAAAGAACAAAAGACTTATCTCAGTTAAATGACAGATTCTCATATGAAGAGTTGTAACCATATAACTATAGAAAGCCAGTGTCTATGTTTATTATCCATTCATCCATCTGTCTGTCCATCCATCCATCTGTCACCTACTTACCCATTCATCCACCATCCCATCTGTGCTGGATAGCTTTAGTTGTCAACTTGGCACACTTGAGTAGAGGGAGCCTCAGTTGGGGTACTGACTCCATTGGACTGGCCTATGGCCATGTCTGTGGGGCATTTTCTTGATTACTGAGTGATGTGGCAGGGCCCAGCCCACTGTGGGCAGTGTCACCCCTGGGCAGGTAGGTCTGTGTTGTATAAGAAAGTAGGCTGAGTGGGGGCCAGAGGAGCAAGGCCATAAGCAGCGTTGGCCTGTGCTTCAGCTCCTGCCTCTAAGTTCCTGCCCCGAGCTCCTACCTTGGGCTCCTTCAGTGATGACTCACTGAAGATGTAAGTCAAATAAACCCTTTCATCTCCAAGTTAGTCTTGGTCAGAGTGTTTTGTCACACCAATTGAAGGCAAACTAGAACCCCACCCATCCATTCATCCATCCACCCACCCACCCACCCATTATTTGTTTTGAAGGACTTCACCCATCCACCCATCCATTCATTTTTTACTCTTATGGTTTTATATTACATGCCTAATCACTGCCCACAGCTATAGTCTCTACCTTGAGAATAATGTCCCCTGGCAGCAGCCGGCCATCTCTAGCAATCACTCCATCACGATAAACATGTTGGATGATGATGTGGACCAGTGGGGTTTCACTGCCTCCCACAAGCCTAATGGAGAGACTTTCATTGGGATCCACTCGATTGATTTTGATGCTTGTAATTTCACCATCTGGAATCAGGTGATATAACCTTGGAAAGACTGAAATTGACAAAGACAGCATTTATTTCAGATACCCACCCAATGGGCATTTCCAACCATTCTTCTTGCCAAACTAAACGTTTGTTAGTCCTTGTGTGTGCTTTCCACTTTCCCGCCTTGGTGCCAGCGTAAATTTCTCTACTGGAATGTTTTTCATCCTGGGTTTAAGCCCAATTTTTCCTTCAAAGCCTACGTGGAATGATCTCTTCCAATTAAACTCTACTGGGATCCCTCTTTCCCTTGCTCTCCCTAAAGGCACCATTCCTATAAGGCTGACTCTTTCTCTCAGCATTTAACCCTCCATTGTTGTCAGTGCCAATTTCTCCTGTCACCCACTGAACTCTAGAACTGAGAACCCAGCAACTGCTTCACTATCAGGCTGCATGTAGCTGTTTTAATCTGGCTGTTCTTGATGCTAACAGCTCTTGGGTGACTGCGTTCATTTAATGTTTGAACTACTTTAATTACTTTGCATGGGCTGTGATTTCTGGCTGCTCCATGGTTCTGTGCACAGATCTCTGCATGTGGGAGCCTTTGGCTGATGTTTACTGACTGAATAGAAATGAACAAGTGAACAGATGTCTTCAGGGAATGACCTGTGTTTCATCACTTGCTTATCAAGGAACAAACAGAATGATAATCCTTAGCCCCTATTTTTGTGACATAGACATGACTTAGAACACTAGCTGGTACAGGAAGAGCTGTTTTATTTTAAAAGTTAATATTTCTCGGGACTGGAGAGATGGCTCAGTGGTTAAGACCACTGGCTGCTCTTGCAAAAGACCTGGGGTGGTTCCCAACATCCACATGGCAGCTCATAACTATCCTTAACTCCAATTCCAGGGGATCTGATGCTCTCTTTTGGCCTCTGTGGGTTCACACGTACTTTGTACACTTACATACATATAGGTAAAATACTTGTACATATAAAATAAAAATAATGAATACTTTTTAAAAAGTTATTATTTCTACTCTGAAGTTCTAATATAAGCCAGGTGTGGTGGTGCACACCTGTAACCCCAGCTCTAGGGAGGCAGAGGTAGAAGATAGCTGTAAGCCTGGTCTGTATAGTGAGTTCCAGGCCAGCCAGGGCTACAAAGCAAAACTCAGAAAGCAAAAATAACTAAATTAAAAAGTTTCAATATGAAATAAAAAGACAGGAATAAGACAGTATTTCCCCATTTACATTGGGAAAATGAAAAACAAATAGGATCTAAGACCCAATAGTCTTCTTTCCATGGATTCCCAGTGCTCAGTTCTCTGCAGTCAGAGTAAAACAAGATCATTTGAAACAAGCTAGGCAACCTCTATGTTTCCTCTTGATTAACCCTGTTTGCAGAAGAGGAAACTGAAACAGAGTTAACCATAGTTAATGTTCATTAGAGCCAAACCAATGAGATCCTAGAAATTTGCCCTGGACATAGGGTTCTTGTGAGGATTAACTGAGGAAAATCAGGTAAAACACCCAGAACAACGGCTCATGTGTAGCTGAAATAAGAACAAGTACTTTACCACTATGTGCTAGGATCTGTTTAAAATGCTTTTCAAGGCTGTCGAGATGATTTAGTGTCTTAAGGTACTTGTGTCCAAGTCTGGCAACCTGAGTTCAATCCCCAGGACCCACCAGGTGGAAGGAAAGCACCAACCCTCACACACTATCCTTTGACCTCCATATATACACTACGGCACACACACACACACACACACACACACACACACACACACACACACACACACACACTAGGTAAATGCAAATACTTAAAACAATAAGACAAAGGAACAAACATGCTGTCCATAAGTTTATACAAAACTCATGGTGTCTATGAGTTTTAAAGACTATGATGTATTAAAGAACTGTTTTAAAAGGGGCAGATACATTTTTGCTCACCTATGTAAAAGTGGGGACAAAGAAGACAAGCCATTAATCATTTACGTGAGGAGGCTAATCAAGGCAAAAATGTCATAACCTTGGAAAGAGAAGGGTCACAAAGGGTGGGTGGTGGGCAAGCTGTCATCATCCCTGAGCTGACTCTGGAAGCCCAGCCCGTGGCCAGCCTGGGGATGGCGGCTCCATTTACCTTCAGGAGCAGTGGTATTTTCAGAGTTTTCCCCGCCCTGCTCAGCATGGTTGGCAACGGCACTCCCACTCTTCGTCCTTCGAAGAACACTCAAAGCTCGGTTAATCTTTTTGAAAGATCGGCTTCTGATAGTGGATCGCTCAAAGGGTCGTGCTGAGGGAAAGAAGATCCAACAGGAACAGGAGTTACAGCTTAACAGAATCATCTTTCATTCAGGTGTGATGGTACATGCCTGAAATTCCAGCACTCAAAAGGCTGAGGCAGTAAGATCCTGAGTTCAAATCCAGCCTAGGCTACATAGTGGCACTTTGCCTCAAAAATAAAAAAAAATTTAAAAGACCCCAAAACCCCCAAAACAAAAGTAACAAAAAAGAAGGGAACTCTTGTGTACACAGCTTATTAAAAGGGATTGCCTCTTGGTGAGAGGGGTGTAGAATTTACTTACCCGTGTTTCTAAATTTGCTATAATGAAATGCATATCTAGTTTGTTTGAAATCTGTTTTTTTCCCTCCCTTGGGTGAGAGTGATTATAACAACAGTGTCCTAGAGCAGGGAGGGATATTCCAGCACTAAGAGTGCTAAGTCATCAGACCTCTCTTCAGACTCTCACACCAAGTCAGATTGCACTGTCTTAATGATCTGAGGCATCTACTTTGGAGGATTGGACATTGAGTGGCTGCCAAAACTATCAGAACAATTTCCCCTTAAAAAGGTATTTCTAGAACTTTCCATGGAACGTATTCCACAGAGGGCAAACTCAAAAAAAGTCGAGTCCATTCTCAGACACCCAGCCATCTGACTCACCTCTAGTTCGGTTGCTCCGGCCAGAGTCCGAGGAGCTGTTTGCTGACTGAGCATCCTCCACTGTGGACATGTAGGCAGGGTTGTCCAGGCCAGGCTCGTCAGTCATTAAGGAGATGGTGGCAGCTGCAGAAAGCTCAGGGGAGAGTGTCATTGCTGTAAGGCTGGCACAGCCATCGGGGCAGGCATCTTGTGAGCGCCTCTTCCTGTCCTTGGTCAGGCCATAGTGAGAGGCTCCTTTACAGCTGGAACAAACCCAGAGGGGCAGTTAGAAAGGCTCTGGCGTCTACTTACTCAGTTAGGACTCCCAAATACATATGCCTATTCCTGTATCCTTCTTACTTTCACATATAAGAAGTCAATATATTGCTTGCCAACCAAATAAATGACTTGAGAAAGCAATTTGAAAAATGCTTATTACATTCTCCTAACATATCTCCACATTGGCTGCTGAACTGTGGGGAGTCAAAGCTAGGAAAGTTATGGTGTCTACCTGATTGGGGCTCAGGTAGTATCTGTTCAGACTTGGAAATTCCTTCTTACTGGTGTTTATTTTGACTGTGAAAGCTCTTAATCATATCCTCACTCTGAGCTTTTGGGTTCGCTCCCATAGCACTGAATATAAATACATAAATACGAGGCCCTGCCCAATCCCATATTTAAGTAACCATGGAAACAGAACTGTCCTCCCCACAAAGCCACTAGGGTTTGCTCAGCACGGTTATTCTCTGGGGGCTGATCTGACACAACCTCCCTTGCTCTTCAGAAGGGCCAGGACCAGGGGTTCCCAAACGAAGAAACAAACAAAAAATCTTTTCTATCCGCTTGTTTCCATTCATTTTACTGATTCCTTTCACCAAAAAACAAATTGTGAGTAGGCCAGTCATGGATGTAACAGGCATGGGGCACGCCCTTGACTCAGAAAACTAATGTCCAAGCCCATCTAGACCCATACTTCTCCACAAACACATTTCATTGTCACCAAACAGATCATTCCAGTTCATTGGCAAAGACCGTGGTCAGGAAATGGTGATGATTTAGACTATTTCATTGCACTCTTGGTAAAGGGCAGCCAGCTGACTGAGCTGTGGTTCCAATAGAAATCATACTCAGGAACCTCTCTGAGTTCCCAATTGCATGGATGTGCTAATGAAGGTATTCTTATCAGTCTATTACACAAAACCCGTACGACCCTGTGTGTGTGTGTGTGTGTGTGTGTGTGTGTGTGTGTGTGTGTGTGTAGGAGTGTGTGTGTAGGAGTGTGTGTCAGAGGACAGCTTGTGGGAGTTAGTTCTCTCTTTCTACAATATGGGTTCCAGGAATCAAACTCAGATCTTCAGGCTTGGTAGCAAGTGCCTTTACCCACTGAGCTATCTCAATATCTCAATGGCCCTCTTTAAAAATTTTTTTTATAAGATACATGTTGCCAGAGAGCTCCTGACTAACCTGACAAGTGTACCTACCTCTCACTAGTTATTAAAAAAACTTCTTTTTGCCAACAGATGGAGATCATTATGAAGTACTACAACTGGTCAAATGCAGAGAATAAGCATCTGTGAGGTGCCCAGCTCTAAGTGACATATGGAACCTCTACACCTAAGGCTCAAGGAACATAGTGGAACAGGGGGTAGAGAGAATACTAATGTATCTCTCAACTCTTACTAGGGAAGTTTCCTCATGCTACAGATGGTGATTAACCCAGAAAACTACAACTAGCCAAAGTATAGTGAAAAAGAGGCTGCAGAGAACTTATCCCTGAAGAGGACACCTATATCAAATCATTGCCATGCAAGGCTCAGGTATCACTGCAGAAGAGGGGGCAGAAAGATTGTAAGAGCCAGAGGTGGTGGATGACCCCAAGGAAAGTTTTCCAGACAGCTAAGAAGTTACTCATGTGAGCTTACAGCAATGGTAACAGTATGCACATGACACAAGTTCAAACCAGATAAAATCCCAGCATACAAGTGGAGAAGTGGGTAAGAAGCCCCAACCTGAGTTGAGGAACTATTGGAAACCAATAACTACGGGGAGAGGGAGACTTGGTTTTCTTTAAGGGTGTGATGCTAGATAGGTTAACCAGGCTCCAGTGGATGGATGCACACTTAAGGACATTTGAGAACACAAACTTGGCTCAATAAGTCTTAATATATATGATAGGGTACATGAAAACCCGTGGGAGAGCCATAAGAGGGGTGCAAGTAGGGGAGGGGGGTCTAAATATGATCAAAGTATATTATATGAAACTTGTAAAATTCAATTAAAAATTATAACAAGGATATTTACTTGGTCAGCTGCAAAGAGCACTGCAGGTATGCTATAACTGAACTACCTAATAAGGTAGTTTATTTTATTTTATGTGTATGAGTGTATTGCCCACATGTATGTATCCACATGTATGTATCTGCATCTGTGTCATGCAATGCTCATGGAAGTCAGAAGAGGGCACTGGAGCCCCTTGGAACTGGAGTTACAGCTGTTAGCCACCACGTGGATGCCGGGAATCAAATCTGGGTCCTCTGCAAGAGCAGCCAGTGCTCTTAACCACTGAGCCATCTCTCCAGCCCCTTATTATTTTTAAAAATTTTATTTCTTTTTATTTAATGTGCATTTCTTTTTATTTAATATTTATATAAGTGTACCTGTGTTGTACAATGCCCAAGGAGGCCAGAAGAAGGTGTTGGATCCCCTGAAACTGGAGTTATTGACAGTTGTTAGCAGTCATGTGAGTGCTGGGAACTGAACCCAGGTCCTTTGGAAGAGCAGTAAATGCTCTTAACCACTGAGTCATCTCTCCAGTCCTGACTGAAGTACTTCAAATGGACATTTAATTTATTTACGTTTTCTGAAACAGGGTCTTGACATGTAACCAAGGCTGGCCTAGAACTTACAATCTTCCGGTCTCAGTCTGGGATTATAGGTGTGCACTACCATCGCCAACTGAGTAAACATTTGCAATCTTATTTGGAGTGATGCTTCATGTTCTTGAAAGGAAACAGAATTTAACGTGAGTCTACCATGGACGTGCTTTATACTGCTTGCAGATGCACAGAGGGATCCCAGTATCCCAATCAGAATCCTTACCCTGCATGCAGCTACTGGAGGGTCTAAGGTAATTAGATTGGTCTGGCTAAAATTTGTCCTACACATATTTCTTGGTATAAAGTTTTGCCAAGAGTTTAGTACCATGATATATAGTAAATGCTCAGTAAATTGAAGCTATTCCTAGAATTCATTCATTCTGAGGTGCTAATTTCTCATACTTTCCCATCCTCGCAATCAGGATTCACTGTGACTGAGGATGCTGAACAGTGTCTGATGCCAAATAGCAGTCATGCGACTGGTGCCACTGCTGGAGTGTGGCTGATACCCTCGCCCTCCCACTGTGTCAAGCTCATGCTTGTCAATAAACCACTGAGTTTTATTGTCTTGTAAATGTCTTAGAAAAGTGTGCATTATGATTCAGCATTGAAATGAAAAGTTACTGGATATACAGAAAGTCTCAAAAACAAAGTGGAGGGTACAAATTTGGTATCAATGAAGCAAATATTCATCCTTAGAAGGTCTACATTGTTATTATTTTATTCCAGGGGAATAAGCAAATGATGTATTTGCTCATGTGAAAATGCTTTCTTTTGGAGCTGGAGAGATGGCTCAGCATGCTCTTGCAGAAGACACGAGTTTGGTTCCCAATACTTATATTAAGTGGCTCACAACCACCTGTAACTCCAGCTCTAGGTGGATCTGACTCTTCTGGTACCTTCCTTAGGTACCTTCACTCATGTGCACATATCCACACACAGACACATACACACATATACAGAATTTAAAAATAAAATAGATCTTTAAGAAAATGCCTTAGGGGCTGGAGAGATGGCTCAGCAGTTAAGAGCACTGGATGCTCTTGTAAAGGGCCCAGGTTTGGTTCTTAGTACCCACATGATGGTTAACAACCATTTGTAATTCCAGTTCCAAGGGATCCAATGCTACTCTGGCTTGGAATTATTCTGCTTAAAAAGTGAACCAGGGTTTAGAGGCTAGCCTGGTCTACATAGAGAGCTCCAGGTCAGCCATGACTAATAGTGAGAACCTGTCTCAAAAAAAAAAAAAAGAACCAGTGTGGTGGAGTGTGCCTTTAGTCCCAGCACTGAATGGCAGAGGCAGGCAAGATCTCTATGAGTTCAAGGCCAGCCTGGTCTACATAGTGAGTTCCAGGACAGCTTGGGCTACAGGGAAACTTTCTCAAAAAGACCAAAAAAAAAAAAAGAGTAAAGTGGTTAATAGGGGAAATTTAAAAATTGGAAGAAATATTGTGTGATGGAAAAAAGTTGGAGCCAGTGTGCATTTGAGAGCTCCAAAGCCGTAATCAGTGAGTGGAACACATTGATGTATGCCAATAACATTTGGTCAGCAATGCACAAAGAGGAAGTTCACAGACTCTGGATCTGCAAATAGTGTCTCTTTAGGGGGCAGCACTGCCCTTGACCATGTGCTTGGCCAGAGCAGGAAACAAATTTCCCAAGTACACAGGTGACTGGCAAAGGCATAAACCATGATTTTCTTGTGTGGGTCTAGGGGTGGGGGGCTAGAGCATGACTCAATGAGAAAGTAGCCTCTCATTTTGCTGCCTCAGAGCAATGAAGAGGGTAAAGTATCTGAAGTATCGAATTCCAAGATTAAACCATTAGGAGACCGTTGCTACTTCAGATTCTTGGGGCTCTAAAGACATATTTTTTGAGTGCAGGAAAGGAAATCTTCATACAATAAATAAAGACTTGCCATTGGCGCCATATCCTAGCTGTAAGTTAAGATAGTTGGGGAGGGTGCATTATTAACATCTTAAGCTTTGACAAAATCCGCATAAGGACTCATCCTTTTGTAAGGTCAGCTTTCTCCATCATCTTGGCTTGGCCTGAATCTAAGGCACAGAATGATGGATGAAAGTAGTGGCTTACACTTACTAATTACTTCTTCTGTGGTGACTAATACTGGGGGCTCTTGATTTACAGACACAAGAGGGTGGAGAGAGGGAAGAGCTGATTAACGTTGGCCAGCACAGAAAGATACGATGAACCCTGGGCTGTGTTCAAAGTAAGCAGGATTTATGCTCCCTTTCAGTTATCCTGAGCACTAAGCACTCTCAGGTGGTGATGGCCATGAACTTGAAGGATGAGCACATGGAACACAGAAAACCACCTTTCTTCAACCAAACCACAGCACATTTGGATATGTTGTCTGTTTAAGCAAGCAATCCTGAAAATCAGTTTTCTTGCTACAAATGAAGTTAGGGTTCCTGAACTTCATTAAAGCAAGCAAGCAGAGGCAAATCAGTCTGTTTATGAGAATACCAGGACCAGGTGCCTTAGCACTTTTGTTTCTTTTGGGGGGGAGTGTGTGAAGAGAAAACGAATCCCCTTCATATAACATTCCTGAGTCTGTGATGGGAGTTGCTAATGGGAGTTGGAGACCAGACTCAGGATGGACCCCAGACACAGTTCACAGAGGTCCTGAAGGGGGGACCTGCACAGAGTTCACCCTGCCAGGCAGCACAGGCTCATTTACAAGAAGGGCTCCCTGCTGTCTGTGAACTGACCCACTTATGATAGGAAAATAGGAACTGCCTACAAGAAAGCAAGCTTCCGTGCCCTCATGGTCTGGATAATGACACAACCTCCTTTTGATCTAATTTCCTCACCTATCTCTCAGCTCACTTCTGATATAGTAGTGAGTCTGCTCCTCACTTTGAGTTCATTAATTACCCAATCTGATCTCAGTTTAACTAGGGATTGAACTCACAGGCTAGTGAAGTGAAGAAGAGAGGGAGGTTGAGCTGGGCAGGAGCCACGGTGAACAATACTGTTCTCCTAGTAAGGACCCAGTGTTGGTAACAAATTTTAAGTGTTAGAGTAGCAAAAAGCCCCATTTTTTTTTTTTAAAAAAGAAAGAATATAGGAAGTTGTCAGAAAAAATGTGATGGGGAGATATGGGAGGAGTTGGAAGGGGAGGGAGTGGGTGTGTGGGTGTGGATTTGATCAAAACACCTTATATGCATGTATGAAATTATCAATACATTTTTTAAAGTTTAAAAAAAAAAACACTGCGTGGTTCAAACAAAATACATCACCAAGACATCCCTATGTCAAATGATGGCACATTCCAGTCTCTGGTAATAAGAAAAATTGCCAATAGAGGCAGGTGAGGCCTCTTTTTTCAGTTTTCCAGGAAGCACTGTCACCCTCCTGCCATTCTGCCACCCTCTTCTCTGCTACCGGCATGAGGTGCAAGGTGCATATGCACAGAGGCAAGATGGCCACTGAAGATGGCTTCCCCTTCATCACCAGTCCCAGCCGCCTTTCTGATCAAGATGGAGAATGAGAGTGAATTCTCAGCTGTTCTTTCACTCACAAAAGAACAATAACTTGCCTAAAATTGGCATTTAATGGGAAAAGAGATATTCAGCCCTGTTAGATGTATATATTCTTTCTTCCAGGCAAAGGGAATCAAGATTGGAGGACTCTGGAGAGACATGTTTCTTGCCACCAGTTGGATCTGAGGCTTTGGCTGCTCATTATCTTCCAGCACACAGGACAAGTGACTCCAAATCTGCCCATCAAATGGAGGGACCTGGGACCATGTGGGAAGCTAGCTTCAGGAAGGGAGATGGCTTCTAGGACAAAGCAATGGGCTGTCCTTTGTGTCTTTGTGGAAGCCACAGGGAAATAGGGTACGGGGATCACTACAGTGCTCTGAGTCAGACAGTGTCACTGTCAGGTTACTGGTGACCCTAGAGGATGAAGGTGGGCATCGGTCATGTCTGCTAAGCCCCAACTCCTCTGGTGCTACCACTCCGATCCTGCTGATACCCTATCACCATGGCTTTGTGCAAGCCCACTTGCCTGCCCTGGTTAACATCCTGTCACCCTCTATGCTACCTAACCACACCAATACAATTTTTTTTTATTCAGAAACATGGCAGGGAAATGTTCTCCTTTGCTTGTAGGATGGAGTCCTGCTTCCTTGTACTACATTCTAGGCCCTCTTGGATCCATGTTACCATCATAGCATCTAGCAAGTCCGGCAGTCTACAAGAGAGATGGCCAGAGGAGGCGAACATCCATCAGTCTCCTGCTGTGTACTGTGTGCAATGTTTTCTGAATGAGGCCCTGCTTAACCCTCCCAACTGTCTTGCAATGTTAGTTAGACCATATCACCTTTTAGGTGAGGAAATGGATGGTAGTAGGCAGAAAAACCTAGTTCAAGCTCATAGCAAGGAGCTGGGATCTGAACTCAGGCTGTAGGTTCCATGCTTTCTCCCCTCACGTGGTCTGGCTCCCAGTCCAGGGTTCCCTGAGCTCCACACCCACTTATCAAACCATTCACTCCATATCCTCACTTTGACATCTAATATGTATCTTAAATATAACATCCACACACCCTAATTCTCCCAGGCAAACCAGCTCTTCTATCTTTTCCATTTTATTAAATAGCTCCTTATATCTGTCCTATTCTTTAGATGCCAAACCCCAGATCATCCTTTATTCCTCTTTTTCTCTTGACAATTCCAGTTCCAATCCGACCAGAAATATCCAGAATCTAATAGACTTTCAGTACTTTCAGCACATCTACCGCCACCACCTTGGTCCATTGGTTATTGCTACAATCCCCCAACAGGGTTCTGTGTGCCACACTTGTTCTCCCTCCTTCTCTGCTCTTAAGGGAACATCTGATATTGTTTGGACATGGTTTGAGAGTGTCCCTCAAGGGTTTGTGTATTGAAACTTAATCTTCATTGTGGTACTAAGACCATGGAATTTTAATCCGAGCAGAGTGATTTGAGATGGGCATCTTTGGGAGGTAATTAAAATTAGCTAAGACTATCAGGATGGACCTCTCGTGATTGCATACTAGTGAACTTATAAGAGAGAGACCAGAGTGTACACACCCACACACCCACCCACACACAAACACACACATACACACACACACACACACACACACACACACACACACATTCCTGTCTCTTGCCATGTGATACCTTATGGTATTCATGATTCTGCCAGCAAATCCATTATATGAGCTCAAGACACTCTTTTACTTATGAAAGTACTTAGTCATGGGTATTTTATTATAAGAATAGGAAAACTGACTACAACAGTCACAGATACATTTGACTAACATATAGCCACTTATTTTGTAATGCTTTACATTTTCTGTATGCTGTTACATTTGAGCTCAGCTCCAGTCTTTGCTCCCTCAGCCCCATTGCTAGTCCTCAAGCCTGCCCAGCATGCTCCTGCTCTAAGAGTCTTTGCATTCTAATGCTGCCTCTGCTGGAATATTCCTCCTCCAGATCTCTTTCTGGCTTGCTCCTTCAGGTCCTCCAGCCTCTGATGTATGCTTACCTTTGATCACTACCCTGGCTGATGAGGCAGCTTCTCCTCTGGCACATCCTACCTACTTTTGCCTGTTTACTTTTTAATCTATGGAATACAAACTCCAAAGGGTAGGAATTTGGATTCTATTTTGTTAATTATATCATCTCTGATGCCTGAAACAATTAGCATACAGTAGGTGCTTCATATATATATATATATATAT
>NW_008338715.1:12525376-12567477 GCF_000622305.1 Nannospalax galili | reverse complement strand
ACTAATGAAAGAATTAGCTTAGGTTCTTAGACTGAAGAGAATTATAGATTGTTAAATCCTTACTTCAAAATGTTCCAAAATCTGAAATTTTTGAGGACTGACACAATGACCCAAGTGGAAAATTCCATACCTGACCTTATGTGACAGGTCACAGTCAAATGTAAGTGCATTAGAAATGCTGTATAAAATTATCTTCAAGCTATGTATATAAGGTGCATGGGAAACAGATAAATTTCATATTTAGACTTAGGTTTCATCTCCAAGATATCTTATTATGTGAAAATATTCCAAAATACTAAAAATTTGAAGTCTAAAATACTTAGATTAGGGATTCTCCACCTTTATGTAAGGTGGCTATCTCTATCAACCGGAGTCCAGCAGGTCAGCTGTGTTCCCACCCAGCCTTCCCATAGCACTGGGCAGCCTCAGCATGGAGCCCATACCTTACCACTTTTGTGCTCAGTCTTAAGGCTGAGGGGTCTGAAGCATTAGCAAAGCATGGGAAATAGCTATATGTAATGGGCCCCAGGACGATGACCCTCACAGAGAACCACTTACCTAAACAATCATTTAATTGAAGAACAATATTTAAATTTTTTACTACATTCCTTCATTTGTGTAGGGAATGTGTGATAGCACATGTATGTGGAAGTCAGAGAACAACTTGAGTCAGTTCCCTCCTTCTACCATGTGGGTCCTGGGGATGGAACTCAGATTGTCAGGTTGGATGGCAACATTGTCAAAATAATATAATTAATGAATCTAAATTGCAAACACAGTGACAGTCTCTATACCAGAAAACTATGATATGGTCAGGTGTGGAAGCACACACAACTGTAATCTCAGCACTTAAGTTGAGGCAGGAGGGCCTTGAGTTCAAGATTAACCTGGACTACATAGTAAGACTTTGTCTCATGAAAACAAAAACAAGTCAACAAAGAAAAAGCTCTGATAGGAGAACATTTCACAGAGAGACTGGAATTAACTGGTTGAGTGGAATTCCATAATTAATCCAATTGAATGAAACCCTGGCCATGCAGGATCTTTTTCCAAGACTGAGATGCCTCAGTCCCCCTCTCAGTGCTTGGAAGAGCTGACTTACTGATTCCCATGTCTTTCATGGCCAGTGGTAAAGATACACCAGCTTGGCCTCAGCTAACTGGTTAACTCTGGACAACCGCAGGGCTGTAAGTAAACATTCATTGGACGGAACTAAGCAACAGTTACCCTTTTAGCACTATGTTGATTGAAATTGCCATGTTGGGAATTACAGGATGCGCCCACACAGCCTGACAACACAGCTACTCGTGGCTGACTATGTTACTGGGGTGTGGTTCCCTTTCCCTCAGCAAGCTCATCATTTCCCTTTTCAGCTCCTCATACTGCAAAACCAAAATGAGAAGAGGAAAAGGTGGAATTTATTTTCAATTGGTCTTTCCCTTTTTTCCACATAACTCTCTTTGATACAATTTTACCCCATTAGTGTGAAGTATTTTTTTTTGTTGTTGTCTTGGTTTTTTTGTTCGTTTGGTTTTGTAAGGTTCTAACTACATACCCCAGGCTAGCCTTCAGTCTAAGATTCTCCTGCTTTAGCCCATTGTGTGCTGGGACTATAGATTTGTGTCACCCAGACTAAAGAGTACTTTTGAGCACACACCTTTTGGTGCATTATGCTGGAGCAGTGAGGGCTTTTAGAGCAGTGCTGAAATTTTTATTCAATGAATATGCATGGAGAGTCATCTAAGAAACACAAGACAGTGGAAAAAGCATAGGCTTTCAAGTTGAAAACATCCAGGTGGGAATCGTTGGTTTGTCACCTTCCTGCTTTGCAAATTTAGATAAGTTCCTTAGTCACTTTCCCATATGTCAAATGGGCTTGATGGTGTTTATTTACTATGAGGTTTAAAAGTTCATGTGGGGAGACAGCTTCTCAGAAGAGGTGAGTCCAGGGAAATGAGAGACACTGGTTGATAAAGTAGGTGTGGCTTTTTTGTGGTTCTCAGAGCTAGCTGTTGCAAGCTCCAAGCACCGGCCATGCCTTGGAAAACTGAAGAAATTGAGGCAAAAGGGATGTCAAATCCATCAAGATCAAGAAAAAAAAAAGGCTAATGTGAAGCTCAAAGTCTGCTGTAGCAGGTACATCTACACTCTGGTCATCACAGACAAGGAGAAGGCAGAGAAATTGAAGCAGTCCCTGCCCCCTGGTTTGGCAGTGAAAGAGCTGAAATGACCCTGGGCCCCTCATCTGGACTGTATTAAAAAAATCTTCAAAAGTAAAAATAAAAAAAAAAAAAGCAGATGTGAACAAACACCACAATTAAAGGCCCCAAGATGGCTCAGTGGTTAGGAGCACTGAATGATCTTGCAGAGGACCCAGGTTTGGTTCCCAGAACACATATGGCAGCTAACAACCATCTAGAACTCCAGTTCCAGGGAAATCCAACACCCTCTTCTGGCCTCCATGGTCATTGCCTGACCTAGGTGCACTTACACACATGCAGGCAATACACTGATACACAAGAAATAAAGATAATAAATACAATATTTAAGGCCCCAAGAATGCAAGAGCATGGTGCGTGCCAGGCGTGGTGAATTGCGCACAGACTGTGTCCCTGCTACACAGTGATGGGAAAGGAACAGAGCAGATGTGAGAACAAGAAGAGAAATGTCAGGGTAGAAGTGTAGATAAAACCTGGGACACCTGACTACCAGCCCCACTTCTGGGGTTCAGCAAGGCTAAGCCATGTTCTTGGAGCAGGAGATAAGTAGGCCAGAGAGGGAGGGAGCAGGAGGAGTGGAACTGACAGTGCAAGGGTCAAAGTCACCTCTTCAGACTCTCTCACCACCAGCATAAACAGGACTGCGATTCCTACCCACCAGGACCTCATGCCCCTAACATCTTACACAATTCCTCCCTTCCTTTTGTCCCTCCATCTCTTCTTTCCTTCCTTCTTTCCTTCCCTCCCTCCTTTCTTTCCTTACTTTTGTTGATATAGGGGCTCAGCATGTAGCCCAGGCTAGCCTGGAACTTGTGATCCTCTTGTCTCAGCCTCCTGAGTGCTAGGATTGAAAGTGTGCTCCACCATACTTAGCATTTCATTTGTAAATGACTATTCCTTATCCTTCCATAAAAATACAGATTCCAAGAAAATAAACTCCTCCTGTCTTGCTGACTACCAAGCCCTCAGCACTGTGCACCAAATGCAGGCAGCCAGGGTGTTACAGACTGTGCTAATACAGCTGAGAGGTTCTGACAGCAGTTATGTTTTTTTCCTCTTCTTATTAGTTTTTTGTTTAAACTCCTAATTGTGCTGGCTTAGACATGTTTGGAAGAAGGCAGGCTATATATTATAAATATATGACAATACTTCATAAGCTCTTTAACGTAAAGCACTAGAATATTGTGTTTGAGATAAAAATAAACATATCAGTCATTATCTTCCAAAATACTTCCACTGAGGCTCCTGAGCCTACCCCTGAGTTGGACCCATCCCTGCCAATTAGTCTTCATCATGCTATTTGGAAGAGACTCAAGTAGCAACAATACAGTTTCTATTCACAGGACTCCTCTTGTCCCCAGGCCTTCTGGTCCTGAGCACAGGACCCCATCTGGGAGCTTTCTGTGCTTGGATTTAGATGGTTATTGGCTACATTTCACTCACAATACCTATATCTTTTCAAACACTATCTCTTTGGCATAGGAATACTAGATAAAATTATTCTTTATGTTCAGATTACTTTTTATCACCCTCTAGGTTAAAATCCATGTTTCCTATAGAACCACATGGCCATTCCCAGAAACTAAGCACTAACGTCATCAATACTTATGTGGAGTTCTGGGTGAAGTTGATCTGAGTTAATAAATAAAAGAGGCCACCCACTGGGAAAATATTCAGGTTAGACCCCGAATATGAAGTTGAACTTGAATGGACCTCATGTTAAAGAACCAACAGGCTTCTTATCTCCCCACCAGCCACACACTACCTTCTTCCCTCATTAGCCCCTTTCTCCTGTCTCAGAACTGTTGGGGAAATGTCCTCAGTTCTTCAACCTGTTTCACTTGTTAATGAACACCAGAAAGGAAAAATTCAAAACAAACTGAGAAGCCACTTGAAAAGGGAAATCAGGTTCCAGGCAGCTGGAAGACAGGACACTGGTCAGAGGAGGGGCAATGTGCCCTCAGGATAGAGTTCACACACTTAACCAAAGAGTCCAATACCAACCTTAGCAGTCACAGGTGGCTCAGTTTATCCAAGATGCTGTGCGTGCTTGAGAAACAGTTGACTAGTCTCTGAACAGGGTCAGTTTCTATTTGGAGGGAGGGAAGAAGGCAGAGAGGAGATGGATATTCTTCCCTCTAATGTTAATGACTTTCCTTTTCTATTTTTTCTATTAGTTTATGGAGTTAGTGTCTGTAAGAATTGGTAGTTCTATCTTTGAATACTTAGAATATCTTTCAAATCTCAATTCACAATGTGTGGTAATATGGTTACAATGGTTCACACTGACAGTCTACTTACTATGGGCTATGGACCAGGCATTGTGTGATAGACTTTGAATGTATTGATCCATTTAGTCGTCACACTCACCCTAGCAGGGACATGTTACTTTATGCCTAGCTTGCTAGTGAAAACTTAAGGCACAGAGAAATTAAGTAACCTCAGGATCACACAGCTGGTAACTGGAGGGGCTGAAGGAACTTTAATTGGGGTGTGCACTTTTGGGCATGCTGGTGGCTGATAATAGGGCGGTGACTGTGAAAAGGGAAGCAGGGGAAATTCAAGGAAAATTAGAAACACGTTCTTGAAAATGCCATATTCTTTTCTACTGTGTCATGTACTGCAGCTACTGAATGACTTCCATGAGGACTTAGGTTTCATGAGCTGCCGAGCGTGGCCTGCTTTAATCAAGTCAGCATTTTTGGATGTACAGCTGACAGGCATGAGCCACAGGCATCACGCTGCGTGTGCTTTTGCCTCTGCCCTGTCACCAGGGCCTTTTGCCAGTGGAGCATGCATCCTGGGTCCCCACTGCCCTTGGGCTTCCTGTGTCAGTGCAATTCCTCCTCTCTGGAAATAATTTAATTATCTCTTGGAATAGGTTTAGCCTCTGCATCCCAGAAGCTGAAGCTGGACTTGTGGGCACAGCTATGAGGTTTATTTATTTAGTCTCTAGAGGGAGCCTGTTAGTTCCAGACTTCATATACTGCTGCACAGACAAGGCAGGGCATTTGATGTGGAAATCAGGCTGTATCAAGAAAGGCAGCTGCATGCAGCTCAAATTGACTAGTGCCCCACTGGCTGCTGTTTATTACAGTGCTCATGACAATCATTTGATTGGTGCTTTTCTTTATGAGTAGGCATGGAACTGAGGCTTAGCCTGTACAATAGAATGATATTATCCTCATTTACAGATGCAGAAAACGAGGCTCAAAGAGGCTAATTTCTCCAACATGGCAGCAAGAGCTGAAAAACACAGCTGTGGAATTTTTTTTGAATTTTTGTGTATTTCATACAAAACATCTTAACCATTTTTATACCCTCTCCCCCATCCAGACCTCCGCCCCATAACCTGCCTGTCTGGATTTCATGCATTCTGTCATATATGCTAAGGCTTAATGAGTCAAGTTAATGTACCCAGATGTTCCTCAGTGCAAGTTCATCCACTGGGGTTTTGATGTTGATCTAAATCCTCTGTATTTCTGCCTTATGACAGTGTTAACCCTGTCATTGTCCTTAACATGACTCAGGAAGTTCTGAGCATTTTATTCTTGGCCAATTTAATCCTCATTACAACCTATCAGGCAAGTGTGGTCAGTATCCTTCTTTTGTAGTTTTGGAAATAAGGTATAGGTTAATTTGTCCAAGGTCGCAGTTAACCTTGAGTGACTAGCAACCCATTTGCCTGGGACTAACCTGGTTCTAAGACGCAGATTTTCAGTTTTAAAACTGGTCAGTCCCAGGCACACCAGATGATCTGGCCACCTCGTCAGTGGCAGACAGTGTGAAGTCAGAGCTGTGTCCCACTATGACACTCTTACCCATGAACCGTATGGCATTTTCTTCCTTTTCCTATGTTTTCACCCAAAGATTTAATGGACAATAGTTGGGAAGAACGAGGTGGAGCTTTCATGGTTTCAGGTGTCTCTGAGTGTGTGTTTATCTGCTGTTCTCTTAGATGGGTGTCCAAAGTGCCACTTTCCCCCCAACTGCCACTTGAATACAGCCCTTCACAGAAAGAACCCTTGCAGGTTCAAACCTTAGACAATTCCAGGGCTTCCCAGCAACCTGAAGAATTGACCCACTGTTTAGTTAAGACAGAGTCTAGTCAATAGCCAGGAGGGCCTGATGAATACCAGTGCTGCTCCCTGGGGTGCCACTGAAGAATTCCAAAGCTGAAACCAGATGTGAAATTGACAGAGTCTGATGAGGGATGGTGGAGGGCTTGGGCACAGTCTACATGCCAGGACAATTCTTCACAGAGACGTCAGGATAGTTTATCCATCCTATGGCTCTCTGGCCTCTTTGGGGTCACTGAGTTCTTTTCCTGGACACTTTGGGGGAGGGGAACTAGTGATTCACAGCCAATGGGAGTTTTCTGTCAACTCTTCATGGATTTGGGTGTGCACATAGGGGTAGTGAGTGAGGTAAGCTTTTTGTCTAACATTTGGTCCCTGCAATTTTTGGTTCCATTCAGAATTATTCTATACAATTTTAAAACATTTGAAAATGAGCTGGGCCTAGTAGCCCAGACCCATAATCACAGCTTCTCAGGAAGCTGAGGCAAGAAAATCACATGTTCAAGGTCTGCCTTATCTACTAAGTGAGTTCAAATTGGCCTGGGCAATAGAATGAGACTGTCTCAAAGTAAAATAAAATAAATAAAATAAAGTAAAAATAAAATAAGGACTGGAGATGTGGCACAGTGGTAGAACAATTACCTAGCATGTATAGGCCCTGGGTTCAATTCCCAATACTTCAACACCTACACATATTCATATCCACCTACACCTACACCCAGTCACACCCACCCATATCCAAAGTTGCGCTTTGTTTATGGTGGTGCTAGACCAAGATTACTTAGAAACTGGCCTGTGGAGGGGGGCCTGGCCTCTTGTCCTGTGTGATTTTGTTTCAGTAATTGAGAAAAGATGTGTTCTGATCCTTTAATGCTAGAGAGAGAGAGAGAGAGAGAGAGAGAGAGAGAGAGAGAGAGAGGCTTTTCATTTTAGGAAACTGGGCTATGGATCGACAGCTTTTCACTTCAGAGTTGCAAGAAGTCTTAGTCTAGGTCTATGTGTTTTTTGTGTCCATATAATCCCAAGGGCTGTGCATAGGTCAAAGCTTGGTGTAGAGATGGAATGTGGGAGAAGGTGACACAGCACTCAGAATGAAAGCATTCCCAGGGGACATTTCCAAATGCTTCCTCCATTCCTCCACATCAATCCCATTGCACTCCTTGGATAACTATGAAAATGCCTCATCTGTCTAAGTCCTTTCCAGGCTGGATGTCACAAATCCTCAAAATGCACAGTGCCACACTTGGATATTAAAATTTTTTGTTCTTCCTTGAAGTTTGCCAATGTATCACACAAAAACATTTGGCTTTTTTTGTGTTAAATCTTTTTGCAAGAATCAAATAAAAACCCCGTTTTCCCAGCCAGTTTCTGTGTATACTAAATGAACTTCCTCTTCCTTTTCATCACATTTAAAGGAAACAACGGTACTCTTTCTGCAAATCACATTTCATTACCTCGAAATTGTGCTATACAAATTAGGAGGGCTGAGTGGATGCGTCTCCTGCTTGCGGGACCTGCTGACTCTGTGCTGAGTCACTGGATAACCAAGAGCCTCTCCTCACACCACCTATTTCTTGACAGGGTCCTGTTTAAGTCTATTCATTGGGCACAGTCTCTGCACTAGACAAGGCCTCTTACAGTCAGATATACCAACGACTGTCCCCCCTCACATAAATCTACCTCAGTCACAGGGCTCTACCCAAGCTGGCTTCTCCCCTGTAGAGGTCACCACTCAAACAAGCCCTGCTTGTTTTATTCAAGGCCTGTTTCTAATCTCACTCTCTCCAAGGAAGCTTCACAGTATCAGTATCAGGGATGTGTTTTGTCCCATACATACCTGTGATAAAGTTTAGCTTATAAAGCAGACATAGCAATAGAATACCAGTAGCTAATAACAAAATAAAGCAATTGCAATGATACATTGTATTGAAATTGTTAAATGATTGTGATCACCTTCAAAATAACTTCTTGTATTACATTCTCCACCTTTTCTTGTTAACCACAGGTACATGAAACTTCAGAAACAAAACCATAAATAAGCGACTACTAAAAATCTATCCTTTCTCTGAATTCATTCATTCCACAAATATTTAAGTGACTTCTGTAGCCTCCTAAATGTAAGACAAAAGGTTAGGTGCGCCTAAGACAGCCTCTATAGTAGCTAGCAATTTAGCATAGAAATAAGAAGACAGATGCACCAACATGGCCAACATGAGCTATACAGTCATTCCTCACATCTTCAGGTTCCACATCCATGTATGCAACCAAACATGAAAAATATAGGTATATACATATATGTTAATTCCAGATGTTTCTAAGCAGTAAAACTTGAATTTGCATAATGCTGAACATTATGCCAAATCCATAGGAAGGAAGAACAGGCATTCCATGATGTGGGTCTCCTGTTGTTTCAGAGACAGCAAGCTTCCTGTCCATGTCTTACATATCTTTTGTATACTCTAATTGAATATAGGACAGTGGGTATGACAGATCTTCAATAAATATACTTTCTTAGTTTCATCAGAATCCAATAGAAATAGCCCCTCTTTTCTGATTTACCTAAAAAATAACTGATGGGGGCTGGGGACATGGCTTAGTAGATAAAGCACTTACTGTGGGGGCATAAAGAGTTTGGATTTGATTGCTGGAAGCCATGTAAATGCCAGGCAGGTGCGGCAGCCCACCTGTAATTCCAATGCCAGAAAGGTGGAAGGCGGAGACAGGTGATCTCTAGAGCAAGCTGGCCAACTAGACCAGCTCATACCAGTAAGCTATGAGTTCAACTGAGAGACTCTACCTCAATGAATAAAGTGGAGAGTGACTGAAGAAGACTGATGTCAACCTCAGGCCTCCACATGACACACATACACATGTGCATGTTTACCACACATGCATACAAATGCAACAAAAAAAGTAGTTGAAGTTCAAGGAAGAAATTTTTGAAAATATGGAAAAACAATTCTGCTGTTAATCTGCTAGTATTTTGTCTTTCAATCTTTTCGTGTATGTATGGATACCTATATACATACACATGTGTATATTTTTATGCTGTTTTCTATAACTGAACCAGGCAAAATGTACATTTTTAAAGACTATATGTTTTGAGATATATTGATGAACCATTCTACCATCAACACATCAACAATGCCTTTTCTGCCCAGCAGATGCTGAACATCAGAATCTAGCCTCCCATAGTTGAGACTAATCAAAGAAAGAATCTCTAGGGTAGGGCTACAACACAAGGTAATTTTGTAGTTATGGCTGAAAATCACTTCCATAAATCTTCTACTTCACTGATTATTTTAACTGATTGAGTTGCATACACTTGATTATACCTGACTATCCCCTGATCAATCACTACTGTGTGAATTCTTGAAACCATTTATTCACTGTTGATGGTTTGTATAGCTATTCCCTTATCCTATCCCTTAGCCTACCTAGTAACTATGTGGAGATGAAGTCTGGGATAGTGAGAACTACTTATGCTGGTCTCTACATGAAAGAGGTAGACCAAAGTTTCTTTCTTGGCTAGAATATTAGTTACTTTCTGTTTCTGTGATAAAATATCATGACCGAGGAAACTCATAGAAGGAAGAGTTTATTTGGCTCATGGTTCTAGAGGGATAAGAGTCTGTTATGGTAGGGAAGCATGGTGGCAGAGGCAGCTAGAGCCAAAAGCTGAGAGCTCACATCTTCAATCAGGCACAGAATACACATTCTCATTCCAAAAGGAAGGAATGGGGGTGTAGTGAGGAAATACCAAACCAAAACCAGCAGGGCAAACACCAAATCCTGTAGCTCCATGCCAATGTCTGGGACTTTAGTTCCAAAAAACTTAGATGGCTCCACCCTTTCAGCTTTGCTGCCTGCAACATATATTTCTCTCTTGGGCTGGGCTGGTACCACTCCTTGCACACAGCTCTTCCTGGCAGATGTCTTGTGTATCTCCAACACCTTAGGGTTTCCACCTAACCAGGCTTCACTTTCACAGCTTCATGCAATGGCCTCTCAAGGTCTCTCAACCATGGAGGAAGAACCAATAGCCACCTTACTCTCGCATCTTCCATGACTCTATAACCAGCATCATGTGAACAACACTGCCAAGTTCAGCTGCCAGCTTGGGATGGACCCCGGTTTTCTTCATTCACAGTACCAGCAGCTGCTTTTTTATGTCGTAGTTTTTCTAGGAGAAAACTCCTCAGGCTTTCTCATTTCATAAATTGGAAGCTTAGTTGGGTGAGGTCTTGCCCTTCAGGTACTCTTTCCATTGTTCAAGTGCAAATCTGGAGGCCTCTCTTTAATGGTGCTAATCTCTTATCAAAAAGAGCCTCTCCTCCAGCACATGCCTTGGCTGCCTTAGTTCTTACATTATTAAGCTTCCTAGTGTTCCTTTTCCCTCAAAACTGTGTAGTTTGTATTTCTTTCAGCTCCACTTTGCTCTTTTTCATTGTAAATCTCCATAATCATTAATAACCACACCACGGATTCAAGGATAGGCTGTCTCGAAATTTCCTCCACTGAAGAAGTTAGTCCATAATTTTCAATTTAGTCTCAGGCAAGCTCTTAGGAACAAGGGGCAGCCAGATTCTTTACTGAAATACCCCAGTTGTTTAAATTCTTGCTCCTCTCTAGAACTACTTTGCTGTCAGCACTACTTTCTTCCACGGTCTTATTAGATAGTCCATCAAGCTCTGCTTACAGCATTCAACCACTTTTCAAGTCCAAACCTCCAAAATCTTCCACATTCCTCCAAAACCCAACATGGTAAGGCTCTTCGTGGCAATACCCCATTTCTGCTACCAACTTCTGTATTAGTTACTTTTCTGCCACTCTGATAAAATATCATGACCAAGGCAGCTCATAGAAGGAAGAGTTTATTTGGCTTATGGTTCCAGAGGGATAAGAGCCCATCGTGGTGGGGGAGGTATGGCAGGAGGCAGCCAGAGTGGAAAGACGGATAAGGGCTCACATTTTCAAGCAGACTCAGGAAGCAGAGAGAGAGAGAGAGAGACAGACATACAGAAGACACACATAGACACACACACACCAGATACACAGACATGCACACACGGAGAGACACACAGACACACTCATATACATAGAAACACACAGATACGAGTTTGCATCTACAAGCAGGCACAGAAGGGAGAGGGGGGGGAGAGAGAGAGAGAGAGAGAGAGAGAGAGAGAGAGAGAGAGACTAACTGGAAACGGCTATGAACTCTCAAAGTCCACTCACAGGGATGTGCTTCTTCCAGCAAAGCTGCACCTCCTAGGGATTCTATGACCTTCCTAAAACAATGCCACCAGCTGGGACCAAGTGTCCATTTGGACTTGACAAAGGGGAGAGTGTCCATTTTCTCTTTCTGCAATATCAGACTACACAAAGCACTAGCAGTTACTTCTTAAAGTTTTATTTATTTACATGCTAGCAGTTACTTCTTAAAGTTTTATTTATTTACATGATATAGTTAAAATATAACCAGGCAAACAGCTCACCAACAGGTGGCCAATATAATCACAAAATATTCCTGGAATATCTTTTTAAAGATTTGTTTTTATTATTTTAAATTATATGCATATGTGTCTGTGTGTAGGTATGTGCATATGAGTGCAGATTCCCATGGAGACGAGGTGGCAGAACCCCTGGATCTGGAGTTACAGGTGGTTGTGAGTCACCTGATATGGGTGCTAGGAACCAAATTTGGGCCCTCCGCAAAAGTGGTAAGTGCTCTTAACAGCTGAGCCATCTCTCTAGGCCCTATTCCAGGAACTTTTACTTATCTCTAGGGCTACATCAAAAAGTCATCTCAACAAACACAGTGATGGATTTCTGCAGTTTAAAATAAACAATACTAAAGTTTTTTCTATTGTCTTAAGTGGCTAAATCTTTAAAATCTACCAAATCTTCTTTCAGTTCAAGCAATAAGCCCAAGATCTGAGGGGGAGTAACACCAAGTGCTGCTATGCAGTGGGCTCTCAATGAACACTTGCTGAAAGGTTGTATCAAAATACTGCAATCAGCAGAATTTGATTCCAATTTCCTATGTAAAAACTAGTCATCCTAATCCTGCTCAAAAACCCCATGCAAAATTGAAAGAACACTCAAAGCATTTACTTTTCATTATCTCATCTAATTTCTTCACTTATTTCTCAATTTGTGTACACATACAATATAAAATCCTCAAGGGGGTAAATGTCTTAAAGTTCTGTATGTAAAGCACATGTTCTCAGAATACTTTCTGATGAACAGAGCAGAGAGTTTGCATGTAAGGCTCTGCCTTTACTGCTGACCCTTTAATGCTCTGGGGCTTAGTTTCACTTATTACCCTGACTGAACCCTAAACATGGCCCTGATTCCTGTCTTCTATCTGTTGTGTACTCTCTGGTTGCTATTTAAACTTCAATCCATTTGACTTTTTCTTTTACTTTTTGAGGAATTCCACAGTCCCAAGGGAAGAGCTAGCAAAAGATGGACAAGGGGGGTGGGGGAAGCAAGTAAAAACTTAAGCTTGGCCATTTGCCAACCATTCGACTTATTACTAAACTTGTTCATGACCAAATTCTATCGCCAGAAAACTACACTGAAATCAATGGGGTCAAACCTTTTAATCTGTCCAGCTATTCCAGAAGAAATAAACAGTCTCTCTAGATTTATTAGGACATCAGGGGCTTCTAAGTTGCTCAAGTGAAGCTTTTGCCCATCTACCAGAATGGAAACAGGAGATCAGACTGTGAACCTGTAGGTGATTAACACAATCACAAAGACTCAGACTCATGTCTCCCTAAGAGGGAACTGGGTGTTAATATATCTGGATTCTTCTAGATATTGTGAAATTTTATTAAGATGTTAGGCATTTTGTTTATTAAGTTGTTCTTTGTAACATAAATGCAGATGAATAACTGTGGAAACCTCCAGCTAGAGTAAAGAATAGGACCCTTCAGAGATCTTCCATGAAGGCCCCAACCTGTGCATGGGGTTGTATTCCTGACACAGGGTAAGAAAAGGGTTGTTACAGACACTGCATTTTACACTGGCAATTCTGAACACGGTTATGGCAAGCTATATGAATTTCCAAATATAGACATGCACGTTTTATATAGAATCAGTCAGTGCTGCAGCAGGAGCAGATCGTGGCTTTTCTGCTTCACTGGTGAACTTGGAAGACTGACCCAGATACTTTCTAGAAATCGCTCTGCATTCAGGCAATTTCAGACACGTGAAGTGATCAGCAGTCCTCTTGACTTTGCTTATAGTCCTAAACTACTCAGTGAGGGCTCCATTCAAGTTGTCCCCACCCCCATCCTCCTGCTGGCCTGTCAGTGATAAAAGATCTAGCTAATTACAGGAGAGGATTTAGTTAATTACAACACTGAGAACTGATATTCAGAAGACAGCTTTCTTTTCCCTTGACTTAATTATAATCTAACTGGTCAGCCTACTCTTAAATTGACCATCAACTAGATTACATAAAACTGACATTTTGGATAAGGGTCTTTGTTCCTTCAGAAAACCAGGGGATTGTGACTCACCATGTGCTCTCTAAATGTTAATAGTCTTCTGAAAAAAAGATACGGTTTAAAGTGGTTTTGTGTGTGTGTTCTAAATTACATTCAATAGGCTTCCCTGGATTTTGATATCACTATTGTTATGGTTTGAATATGAAATTCATAGGCTCATGTGCTGCTGCTTGGTCCTCAGCTGGTGATACTATTTTGGGAGGTGGTAGAAACTTAGGAGATGGGACTTCGTCAATGAAGGAAGTGGGTCTCTGAGGATGTACTTTGAAGGGTGCATCTCGTCTCCAGTCTCTTCTGTGTTCTTTGCTTCCAGTCTACCAGGGCCTTTGCCGTGTAGTTCCCCCCACATGACGTTCTGCTCAAGTGCACAGGACCAAGCAACCATGGACTGAATTCTCTGAAACTAAGCAAAATTAATTGTTTCTCCTTTTATTTGTTCTCAGATAGTTTGGTCATAGCTATGCAAAAGTAACTAACACAGTCATTATCTTTCTGGCTTTGTGATGGATTTGAAGAGCTGTGGATGGAGAGTGGGGGTTTCTTGTCCTAGAAATAAGGGAAGAAGCAGGCTTGGAGATAACAGAACTGTCCCTTACATGGTATCTGCTGCATTCAATAATCACCAGTGACTCTGAGGACCAAGAAGTATGCTCTTTTCCATTTTAGAGATAAGAACAGAGATTCAGAGAAGCTCAACCACTTACTCAAGGTCACATGGAAAGAAGGGTTTTCTTTGGAGAATGTTCTAAGACAACTAGTAAATGGAAGATCAAAACCAGTTCTGTATGACTTCGAATCCATCATCTTTCTACAAGTCAATGTTACCTCCAGGGCTGATTCAATTCCTAGAAAGCCAATTGCACTTCTGAGAAGACAACAAGATGGAGGCAAAATACACCACTGAGTCCTGCACACATGTGCCCATCTGAGAAGCTTAGGAGACTGTCACCCACCCTGAACTCTGCTTCCTAACACAGGTGCCAAGAGGAAGAGGCCCTTTATTTGCAAAATGGCTCTGTCCCTGCCAAGGGGTACCCTCTTCTAATGTGCACAGAATCTGAAGGAGGGAATCATGGGTGCACATGGGGATTTTTTCATGACTTGAAGCTTCCAGAAAGCTTTTGTATACCATGCAAATAGTAGTAGTCTCCCATTTCTTAGGTTTTTGAAGCCCCAGCCCTTCACACATGCACACAAACTCACTCTTCTCTCTTGGTTTCAGAACTTCCAAAGCTACTCAATGTGCTCAATGATCCTCCCTGTTAAAGAGTTTTAAAATTTCTTAAAAGCTTCGTCATTTACCCAAAGTGAAACTGCTGGTAAACCCAGAGAACTCAAGCCTAAGATTTATTTCCTGATTTTTTTTTTTCCTTCTGTCATTTTATGCTTCAGCGTAAATGTTTAGCTTCAGTTTATCTGACCACACAGGTCAAAGACACTGGCCTCCTGGCTGGAAAGCCAGCTCTGTTATGACTTTAGCAGGCCCAAAAAAGTAGTTTCTGTCATTTAGTCAACAAAGTTCACAAACTTCATCATCCACCATGTGGTGAGAGGTACCAACTAGGCTGATGGACAGTCAGATTCCCAAACCGGAGCAGGCATGATGGCACATGTCTTTAGCGCCAGCACTTGGGAGGCAGAGGCAGGCAGATCTCTGTGAGTTCAAGGCCAATGGGATCTACATAGCTATTTCCAGGCCAGATTCTCAAACTGCTATTTTGAGGGTTCTAAACTGCATATCCTTCCTGTGGGTTTAGCCATGGAAGGCTCTTCTTGATTCAAATCATGGCTGGCTGTGCTACTGAGCTGTGGCTGCTTAGGACAGTGCTATGGAGGCTGAGAGGAGCTGTGGGTGTGGAAGGCATGCTGCATTGCTGGTTCTGACAAGGCAGTTCTTTGTGAGCTTACATCCACTTTTCGGAAATACCATCTCAATAGGGCCAGCCCGAACCCTGTCATTTGAAAAATGGTGCAACTGGCAAACTGCACCTTGCAGATTGCCAGTATCTATCTAATTATTGTTTAATCAAAAATAATCACTTGGCTATTGGCATTCCATTTTTCAAAAATGCAGGGTTTTTTTGGACGCTGTCTTAGGGGAAATGATGGAAGACAGTTCCTGATTTATACAACAAGGCTTAGATGTCTGGACTTTATGATAGTGTAAAAGCAATATGCATCCAGTGAAAAGTGTTCGTCTGTCTTTAAATTTTGGCCCCTCAATGTGGTACCATCCTTTCTCATGATACTGGGGAACAGCATCAAATCACAGATCCTAGGCAGCCACATGATGACGAAGGTTACCAACCAACTCTTGGCAGTACTGTATTGCTAAAGTGAGGTTGTGCAGCTGGTCAGGCCCAGTGACTGCTGTCAAGTTCAACTGGGTTATTAGGGAATTCCAGTGTAAGTTGACAAACATCTGCATATCCTGTTATTTTGGTTCTGGGGAGAAAAGAGGCAGGAGCTCATGTAGCCCCAGCTGATCTCAAACTTGCTAAGTAATCAAAAATTACTTTGAACTTCTGATCCTCCTGCCTTTACTTCCCAAGTGCTGGTATTATAGGTATGCTGGGTTTATGTGGTGCTGGGACTCAAACCTAGGGTTTTATGCATGCTAGGCAAGTACCCTCCCAACTGAGCTATATCCCTAGTCTCTGTATATCATGTTTTGAAGACGTCTTAGGAAATAAAAAGGTTTCAGAGTAATATACATCAAATATTTCTTCTAATCACTGATGAACAAACCAAAAAATCCAGCCGCAGGACACATTGCTTACTGTACACTTTCCCAAGTATTTGTCTCCATACTTTTGTCAGAAATTTAGTTTAGGAAAGTTATAAATGTTGATATAAAATAACAAGTTCTGGTTATTATATCGGCCAACATAACATTTACTTCTGATCTGGTCTGTGATTCTGACTTTTCGTATTTGAATCACCAACCAATCAAGCGATCAATCCTTGCATGAAGTGAAGGAAGCAAAAAGTGTACATTATAGTATCAGAACGTCCACTTTGGGAAGAAATTTTAAAGCCCAGCAAAAGCTGCTGGCCAAGAAGCTGGCAGAGATAAAGCATTGACTGACCCACAGCTTTTTTTTTTTTTTTTTAAATGTATATGAGTGTTATGCCTGCATATAGGTGGGTGCACCTGTGTTGTACAATACCCGCGGAGGTCAGAAGAGGGCGTCGGATCCCCTGGAACTGGAGTTACAGACAGCTGTTAACTGCCATGTGGGTACTGGGATTTAAACCTGGGTCCTCTGCAAGAGCACCCAGTGCTCTTAACTGCTGAGCCGTCTCTCTGGCCCCATCCCACAGCTTTTGAGTCTGCGATAAGCAGTACTTCTCTGTGACCACATGGGCCACCCATCCTGCTCCAGTGCCTGAAGCCTTTATCTCACTACCTTCCCATTTGCTTGGGGGAGCTGTGGGAATTGCCCTTCCCATGTTTATTGCTCAACACAACTTTACTACCTTTCTACCTTCAAGACCCAGTTCAAAAGTCATCTCTTTAATGCCTTACATTAAGTCTTCTGTACAGTGAACTCCCTGCATTGGGCATTGAAGTGGTCCAGCTAACTGGGCATTGAAAATATTCAGAAAAACAATTGCATCTGAACTGACTTTTTATTCTTCCATATCATTATTCTTTAATTAATACAGTATAAAAACTACACAGCAGTTACATTGTATTAGACATGATCAGTTACCTTAAGATGATTTTTACAGTGGTATATGGGAGGACGTGCATAGGTCATATGGAAACACTCCACCATGCCATAAGGGTCTTGAGCATTTTCAGGTTTTGCTATTCTCTGTGTGTGTGTGTGTGTGTGTGTGTGTGTGTGTGTGTGTGTGTGTCCTAGAACTCAAGACAGGTAATAAGTTGATCATCTAGGATATACAGGCACTGAGATACTGCAAGGCTACCCTGCCTCATGAAACAGAATAGAATGTGATTGTGGTGGTCATGAGAGAAGAGAAGATTCTCCCACCATATTCCTCTCTGTTCCCTGGTCCAGAGAGTAAGGTTATTCCCATGGAAGCACAGGGAAATGTGGGTGCTGATCTTTAAGGCTGCTGAACTACCATCTTTACATTTACATATTTCCACATCTGTGTAGAGATCACGATGCCCTGGAAATGAGAACAAAAGCCAAGAAGGAAGAGGTAATGATGATACTACATGTAGGGGACAACTTACTTCTGTTGGTAAGGACAGATGTAGGGACACCTGGGAGCAAAGCAAACATGACATTTAATAGCATTACGTGTAGCGTGAGCTCCTGGAGCATGAGAGACCCAGGGATGGGGGCTGTAGATGTTTTACCTTCCATAGCAGAGCCCTGCAGAAGAAAACGCCCCCCACAAAGGCACTGGGCAGGGCTTACCTGACTCAGAAGTTGTGTCTTAGAGACAAGGGCATGGTGGCCAGCTAGGGAAAGTGACACGTGCCCTCCAAAGGGTATAGTCTCAAAAAGCCTTCCCCCTTCCACATGTGGGTAAAGACAATGCAATTAACAAAAGGTCTATGAACAAATGCAGCAAAGGCCAGGAGAACATGGAGTGTCTATTTTTTAGACCTTGCTATGGAGATCTTAGCACATTTCAAAGAAATAGAAGTACAGATTGGTATGTTTCATCGAACAAAAATTACACACTTCTTACCATCAAAAGAAGTTCCAATCTGACTGTAATTATGTAAAAACATTGCCTTTATACACAAAATTAGCAAACAGCAGCAGTTGGGGTAGAGCAGAGTGGTTATAGGTTCAACCTCTACTGTCCAAGCATTCTTTAAGACTGTCTTTAGTAAAATTAAAAAAACTGATGACAATGATGGGAAAGAGAATTGTAACATATGTAATCAAAGAATTAGTATCTTCAAAACTGTTGAAGTTCACTTGTAATCAAAGCACTGCACTGGAATGAATGCACTGAGGGAGTCTTTCTGTGCATCAGTCAGCACTGGTCATTACCACCTCTGGTGTGAGCATCTCCATGGGAGCTGTTATGAAAGTTACAGCAGCAGGGTACATTTTAGAGAGTAATGTAGCATGCATATTGGATTAAAATTTTTATTTACTTTTATTTTATGTGTATGGATGTACTTAAATGTACCCATATCATGCAATGCCCACAGAGGCCAGAGGAGGGCATTGGATCCCCTGGAACTGGAGTTACAGGTGGTTGTTAGCTGCTATGTGGATGGTGGGAGTCAAACCTGGGTCCTCTGCAAGAGCAGATAGTGCTCTTAATCACTGAGCCATCTCTCCAGTCCCCATTGGATATTTAAAAAAACAAACAACAAAACAAAACAAAACAAAACAAAACAACAACAAACTACTTAGAATCTGTAATTTGAAGAATCCAGCCTAAAAATTAGAGACTTTAAGAAGGCTCCTTATTACAAATCACTAAGTAAAAACTTAAAAATTATACCATACATCTAAATGGATTTTGCTATCTAGGGACTAGTTCAAGCAATAATGTACACCAAAAGACTTTTGTATCTGGTAAAAACTGTGCTTTTTGTTAAAGTGCTTTGGAGTAAAGTTATATAGAATCTGGAAATTTTTTTTAAATGCTGTAGAAATAAAATTATAAAAATGTTGGGGATGGAGAGATGGCTCAGAGGTTAAGAACACTGGTTGTTCTTGCAGAAGACCCAGTTTCGAATGCCAGCACCCACATGGCAGCTAACAACATCGCCATAACTCCAGTTCCAGGGGATCCGATGGCCTCTTCTGTCCTCCACAGGCATTGCACAACACGGGTGCACTTACCTACATGCAGGCAATACACTCATACACACAAAATAAAAATAATAAAATATTTTTAAAAATTATAAAATGTTGTAGCCATGGGTGGTGGTGCCTTTGGTCCCAGCATTCAGGTGGATCTCTGTGAGATTAAGGCCAGCCTGGTCTTCATAGTGAGTTCCAGGCCAGCTGAAACTACAGGGAGACCCTGTCTCAAGATTTAAAAAAATATATAAAATGCTGATAGTTGTTGAAACTGGAAGATGTAACCATGGGGAACTTTATAGGATACTCTATACTTTTGTGTATGTTTAAAAATTCTACCCTATGAAGTTAAAATCATGTTTATAAATAGCAAATAAAATAGAAATACAATGATTAACATTAAATAAGATATATAAGACACAAAATTTTATACATGCACTTATATTTACACATTTAATTTCCATCTTTTTAGTTCCACATGAAAGCAAAATCCCAGCACTTGTAATCCCAGAACATGAGGGGTAGAGGCAGAAGGATGAGGGGCTCATAGCCATCCTTGGTTACATGAGATCCTGTCTCAAAAACAAAACAAAACAAAACAAAAAACCCCAAAAGGTATAAAGAAGTTAAAATAAAAGAAAAGGTATGAAGAAGCTATGCCTGTCCTCGCTCTGGCTCATTCTGTTGTGTTGTCTTATATACATTATTTAATTTTATGGAGATTCATCTCTAAAGTGTAAAACTTGTACTAGACAATCTCCACTATCCCTAACAATGTTAAGATTCTATAGCTCAGCCTGTTCTGCCTTGTGTCCCTCTCATGCTCGACACGCACAGTTCCCTGGATGAGGCACACTGAAACAGTGGGTAGGACAATATTTAGTTTAGGGAATGCTTTCAGTGTAAATTATTATCGTTGGCAACTAGTTGTTAGGTTCTGCTTGCTCTGATGCTTCTCCACCCTGTAAACATACACACTAGTGGAGAATGTAAAGGGAGCTGAATGAACACACAATCGTCATGTAAACTGTGAACAGGATTAAACGTGCAACTGAAAAGCCCCACGTTTGCAATATGTTTGAACCATGCTGCTGGTAAACCACAATTTCTACACTTCATTTTTCTTGATGTGTGGCCACAATTAATGTTCAGAGTTCATTCTCATAGGGCATCTAAGAACCCTCAGATCTTAGGGTGTTGTTGCTCTTTGTTCTATCACAACATCCTGGTGATAGATATTGATTTCTCTCCAGGAACATTTAGGGGACAGGCATGATGGGGCTGTTTGGAAGACTAGAAAACACTTTCTGCCTTAGTTGCTTTTTTTGATGGAAAGGGGTTAACTAGCTCTTATACTTTCATAAAAAAATACAGGAGCCAGAAGCTGCCACCCCAAGCAGCTATTTAAATATCCTTCCAATAAACAAATACAGGCAGTATTATTTCCAAATATAACTAAAATTCAAGGAAAAGTGGGATAAGAACACACATACCATCAATATATTCAGTGTCCCAGTCAAGATAGCACCCGTTGACACAAGACCATCAGCTTCCAAAGCTGGAAGGGCCAAGAGGCCTCACAGACTGGAATTCCTTGTGCTCTTGGCCTACAGCCACACTAATTTTAAACAAAATAATCTTTCCTTGAAGAGTGGCATGGAAGGCCCTTCCCAGTTCAATGGAGTAGCCCTTCCAAACACAGCACTTTGCGAGGCCCATAGGAAATTCTCCTCATGCCACTTGGAAAACAACATTTCCAGTGAGACCACTTGGAAAGGAAGTTGAAACCACAGGAGACAGACTAAACAACAGAATTCCAGAAAGCATTTGAATCACCCGTGTACACATGTCACATTCAGCTTTACTAGTGCCTGGCTTCTGAGGGACCACAGGGTGATGGTCTCACCTAGAGAGAATTCCTGTCCAGCTCTCCCTCAGGGAATGCTTCAGATGGCCTAGGTATTCCTGGTCCAAATACTTCCCTCCACCGCTTTGAGGCCAAAGGTCCCAGCAGGGGAGCTAATTGGTGTTTTCCTGGAGTCACATGACATCGGTATTACCTCCAAAAGGACCCCTTTATTAAGCACCTGTGTTCCCTAGATGCAGAGACTGGGCCACGTGAACAGATAGTGATGTTTACTTGGCTGGTCATTTGCCTTCTAGATGGCACTGGGGGGCTGGGCTGGGAAAGGAAGACCCCAACTGTATCTTTAGGATGGCTTTTAGCCCTCTAAGTGGCCATGGCAGCAGGGGTTAAAGATTACAGGGTGCTAAAAGGGAAATAAGGACCCAATAGGATGCATAAAGGAACTAGATTTGCTAGGGAGCTTGTTAAAATAAAATCCTGGGTCCTGCTCTCTTCTTAATAATTAGAATTCCAAAGACAGTGGTTCTCAGCCAGGGAAATTTTGCCTGTAAAGGATATTTGACCCTGTCTGGAAACGTTTTTGATTGCCACAAATTAGGAGGGTACTATAGCATGTAGTGGACAGGGGCCAGATATAACCATCCACAATGAATAGGTTGACCCCACAGTGGAGGAGAATCTAATGCCAATAGTTTTGCAGGTGATTGCTTTATGAAAGGTAAGGTCCTGAGTATTTTCATTTTATTTCTGGTATGCATGTATGCATATGCATGCTCACATGTGTGCACATGTGCATGTAGCAGCCTGAAGTTGATTTTGGGTGTCTTCCTTATGTCTATTTATTGAGGCAGGGTCTCTCAGTTGAACCCAGAGCTCACCAATTAGACTAGCTATACTTAGCTAGCTTGCCCTAGAGATCCCTGTCTCTGCCTCTCAAGCACTGAGATTATAGGAGCCTGCTATACCTGCTGGACTTTTACATAGGTCCTGGGGATCTGAACTCTGATACTCATGCTTGCGCTGCAAGTGCTTTATCCAGTGAGCTGTTCTGACTCACTATTTGTACTTTTAGCAAATTCCCCAAGAGATCCTGATGGACACTGATTTCAGAACTCTGCACACGTCTTGGCGGTCAGCAGATAAATAAGGTTGTGAGGTGGTGAGAGTGGGCAGAGGGGCTGTGCCAGTGGACACATCAGAAACATCATCACTGAAGACAGCCTCAGCCTCCTTTACAAAGGCACCACAGAGGCCATTCAGAATGGGACTGGGCACAGGAGTGAGCCACTCAGAGCAGAAGGGCCAGAGCATCAGAAATACCAGCCTTACTGCCAGTTATGCTACTAGAGTGGAAACAGCCTTGTTGATATGGCTCAGAAGGGCGTGAGGCCTCATTTGAAAGAAGGTATTTTGGAAAGGGCCTTCTCTTCATCCAGAATTATCCTAAGTAGGTAACAGAAAGGAAGGGAGGGTTTCTTGGTCTTAATTTTTATTGCATGGTACACAGTGGAACACAAAGATGTAAAAAGGCTCCAAAGAAACAGCTCTATATCTGCTGGGGCTTGTCGAGAAATGCTTTAAGGTCTTTCTTCTTTCTCTGCTCATCAGCCACAGTCTCTTACTAGGCTGGACTGCTGGAGGCTTAGTGCCCTTGCTCAACCTAGGCCTGTCTAACTCAGCATTGTCGAGAGGATGTCTGAGAAAAGAGCCTTCCAAGAAATTACAATGGAAAGAAATGGTTGCTTGTAGGTAGGAGGTAAACCTGGAAGCTTGAACTTGATCAATTGAGAACGTTTTCCTATTGTTATGAAGCTGATGGGAAGTGCTAGAAATTTTCTTGAAACAATTATAAATTCTCATGCCTAGAAGGAATCCAAAGAGACTGAAAAGTTCACTTTTCTTCCTGCATTGGAATTTAAAGGTTTAGTTTTTTTTTTTTTTTTTTTTGAGGTCTAAGGCTATACACAGTCACATGGCCCATCAATGTCGCTGTTTCAATTACAGACTGTTTTAACACCAAACTTGACCCTCTTTTCTGGTATTTCTCTTGCATTCATTTGCTGTCTCAGTTCCTGAGCACATGGGGCTGGGACCACCTGTATTTCAACCTTTGGTGTCATAGTACCTGATAACTGTTGCCAAGAGTGCCATCACCCTATTTTACAGATGGAAGAACTCAAATACTGAAGCATTATACTTAGTCAAGGTCATTACTTCTGAGAGGTTTTCAGAACTCACCAACTATAAACTTCATAGGTTAATCACCTAAAGTCTTCCACTTTTTTTCCCCAGATTTATTTATATGTATGTGTTTTTGCTGTTTATGTGTACCACATACAAGAAGGAACCCAAAGAGACCAGAAGAGGGCATCAGATCCCCAGGTACTACAATTATAGGCAGTTGTGAAGCACCATGTGGGTGCTGGGAACTGAACCCTGGTCCTCTGTGAGAGCAGTGAGAATTCTTAACTGCTAAGCCATCTCTCCAGCCCTCCCTACCTGTCTTAATGAGCATTTTACAATGCTCTGTAGCTGCCTTACTGTTGTTTGTTTTATTGATCAGACCATATAACAGAATGGCATGTTTTTCTTTACTTAACCATGAGGAAATGTATGCTCACAATCAAGTGCAAGTCAAACAAGCACTCATTGAGAATCCCATGGGAAATGGGCCCATTGACAGAACATCTTCCTGTGACTGAAGCCACCCATCATCTACATAGATGCTGTATCCCTTTCAGAAAAAAATCTCTGACAAAAAGGGCATAGCCACAAGATGGTGTCCCCCAAAGAACTTGTCACAGTAAAGTATGTAGAAGTACCAACTGGAATGTGCCAGAGCCACATGCAATTCTGACAACAAAGTTTTCCTCTTTTTCCCTAACCTTCACCCTAGAACACAATATGCTTTATAGAAGCAAATCATAAAAACGTGTTTGGCAGCCCATATGTACCAGTTCTGGATCAAATCTCAGGGCTGCTGCATTCCTAGTCTGGGGCTCCCATTCCTATGCAATGACTTTATAAAGAGGTTTACAAATACTTTAGTGACACAGCTTCCTTGAGTGAGTGTTCTCAGACCCTCTCAAGAGCCACACGGAGGAAGTGCATGTTCATGACAAATCACTCCTTTGGGTTATTCTCTTTCTCTTCTTAATTCTACACTGACAAGTTAAGACGTTAACTTGGTTAAACAACAGTACAAAAGCTGTGATAAGTTACATTTGTTACACTTTGATAGAGATATCAGCATTTGTGTAGAATTTCTGCTCAACCCCAAGATCTCGCTATATAGAATATAATATATAGTGTGTCTCTTTAGGTAGCAAGATCCAAGTATCTCTAACATGGAGTTACTAGTGATCATTTTTCAATTACTCAGGAAAATTCACTATTCTTTAAATCTTTATTTATTTTATGTATATGTGTTGTTTTGCCTGCATGTATGTAAGTGTACCACATGTGTGCAATACCCAAAGAGGCTAAAAGAAGGCATCAGATCCCCTGGAACTGGAGTTACAAATGGTTGTTAGTTCTTATGCCAGTGCTGAGAACTGAACACCAATCCTCTGCAGGAGCAGCAGTTAAGTGGTTGGTTCTTAACCACTAAGCCATCTCTCTAGTCCCCAAATTCACTTTTTTGTCTATTACTTTACTAATGGCCATTGCACATACTGTTAGGAGAAGACCTGCCTGTTTTCTTTGAACCGTAGGCTGGCAGTGTGGAAGTTAAACCCATTCTCTCGTCAAAATTGATTTGTCCTTAAAACATACGATAAAGGTAGAAGTGAAAATAAAAGACAGCCAAGTTGCACGAATATCTGCCACTTTGTTTGCAGTAAAATACCCAGCAAATTATAAAGGCATTAGGAACATTCCTATAAATCCTTTGAAATAGCAAATACCACCCTTGAAATCCAAAAATAGGATTGCCTTAGGTTCACTGTTTCTTAACTGACTGGCTTCTCTTGTCTGACTGTGTGTTCTAGGCCTCCCTGTCTAGCCCTGTTTCTGAATGCAGGGGAAGGAGAGATGAGGCTACAGTGTTTCTCTCAATGGGCCTTTTTCTACCAAGTTTATTTGGAAACAATGGCAGAATTAGTCCTTACACTAAGTAATTAAAAGAGTGGGACAGGTCACTGTTTATGTTTTTCGTTGTTGGTTTTTTGAGACAGGGTCTCCCTGCAGCCTCAACTGGTCTAGAACTTACTATGTAAACCAGGCTGGCCTTGATCTCACAGAGATCTGCTTGCCTCTGCTTCCAGAGTGCTAGAATCAATGGCATGTGCCACCACACCAAGCCCTATTCCTTTAAAAAAAAAATTTTGTGTATTTGTGTATGCCACATGTATGATGGTTGCCAGCAGAGGCCAGAAGAAGAAGATGTCAGATTCCCTAGATCTGGCAGTTGTGAGCCACTAGATGTGGGTGCTGGGACCTAAACTCAGGTCCTCTGGCAAAGCAGTCAGTGTTCTTAACTGCAGAGCCATCTCTCCAACCCCAGTGTTTGTTCTTTTAGTACTCTTCTCCTCCATCTCTCTATTTATGCTAGCTAACTTCCCTAGGGCTTGGGCTCTTGGGCCAGGATGTTAATGCTCCTGGGCACCACTGAGGTAGACAGCTCTGAGTACTCTCCTCTGGGTTATGTCTCCCTCCCCACCTGTCACTGGTCTGTACCCTGAGTTCTGCCATCTCACCCTGTAACCCAGCCAGGGAAGGGAATGTCTGTGATTGGAAACAGCAAGGGCAGCTTTTAGTAAGCAGCACTCCTTCCTCATAAACACCTAATCTGGTCCATCCAGTTCCTTCTTTTCAGCAAGTACTGTAGGGAGACTGTGGACCAAGGTGTGCTGGACCGGTGCCTCTCTGACAAGGTTAGTGTCCTTAGGCTGGCACTTTGCCTACTGTCAGTAGCTGCTTTTTTAATTATTCTTATCCTAAATATGAAATAGATAATCCAAAGTATACATAAAAATTTGCATAACAATTGTATCAATCTGCCACCTGACTAAATATAAACATCTTATAAAAGAAACAATCACAAAAACACTTAAATATCCATGCTCAGATGCCAAGGAGCTCAGAAAGTAACAGACTAGTAATAATCAGATATATAGAGATTAGAAACGCATGTGTATCTTAGTGTCAATTGTATAAAAAATGAATTTTTCTGTATGAAACTGTGTATTTTAATAATGAAATGGAGATCTTTTTCAAAGTTTAAAACCTCATTTAATTTTATGTCTTATAGGGTTTATATGGAATACAATATTGTATAACTGTATTAATTCAACTGTAAACCTAAAAATTTACAGCCAATTGTGAAAGAGAAGCATCTTAGCTCTGGAAATTGTTATGGAATATGTCAATGCTGTTGTAATGAAATGCCTCTTCTAATTATATGGTTATTAAATAATTAAAAAAAATCTATTCCCAAGCACAGAACCCAGAACATAGAAAGAGAATATGTCACACACTTGTGTGGGCATGGGGATGGCTCCTGGGTATGGATGGATACAACCCTTCTACTAGACTGGCCAGAAGAGCCCTGTACTTAGTGGGACCTATGCTCAGTGGGACCTCTCTGGCAAGTCTGAGCATCAGGTCCACACCCTCTTAAAACATCTCTGGCAGTAGCTTTGCTACATTTTCCTTGCAAAGTTCTGCCATATCCAGGATTCCACAGACTTGGGGTGAGGGTGGGGGCAGAGAGGTGGCAGGCACATAATGTGAGGGAGGTAAACCATCAGAACCCCTGTGCTTTTCTGAATGAATTAGGATTCATTTCTGGAAAAAAAAAAAAAAAACACCTGTGATTCAGGTCCAGCTAATCTGAGTTAGCTCTAAATTTGGTAAAAGTCATAGTCAATCACCCACTTTTGTCAGGCGCTTTAGATGGGTAGCATGACATGTGATTGGTTAAAACCTCTTCCCCACGCAGCCTGAGTCTCCCTTGATGCATCTGTGACCCAATAGCTGTGATTGAAAGAGCCTTCAGACACACAGGTGTTCAGCTCACTGGGGACACCCCACAAAGATTCAAAATGCAGCAGCCATTAGTGTCCAGTCTCATTATTTTCATGGACAGGAAAGGCTAAGCACGAACACATTGGAATCAGAACCCTTCTGGGGTGGGAGGTGGGGGAAGAAAAGGTCATTGAAGACCCTCAACAGGGACAATGTGTTCTGCAACTTCTGGAAGTAATCAGAAGGAATGAGCCAAACAGCCGATTAACATTCAAGTGCAGACAGTCTTACATGGCCAAGTCCAGGAAATCTGACTGGTTGAAACTGGTCCAGGAAGAGGACTAAATCAACCTGGTCCCATTGAAAGCAGTCAGGTCTCAGGGCGTAATAAGTTTTAAAGTTAGCTTTTTTGATTTTTAAAATTAAGTTCCTGATTACAATCTGATTAGTAGTCAGTCACATGCTACATCAAAGGAGCTCATGGTGCTTTACAGCAAACACACCAATCAAGGGTTCCACTGGGTGCCAAAGGCCCACACAGGTTCCCTGCCAAGTGGAGCCACCAGATGCCGGAGGCTGGGATCGGGACTAGGGAAATGCCCTTGCATGTCCTTCCCAAAAGATCCCTGCAATATTTTCTATCCTTCTGGTCCATAACTCATATACAATCTAGACAAATAAATAGGGAAGTTGTTTTACCCTCCGCCTATAAAAAGAATAGTAGCGTTTATAGGTATTTGCTTATTGAATCACATTCAGGCTGATAAATTGCTTAGATACTCCTTAAAAATCTTCCTTTCAAGTGATTTGTTTATGTGTAAGATTTTTAAGATTTTAGAACTTTGAAATTTCTTCTCTAGTAACATGAACACATGGTACATAAGAATAATCTTTCATTTGCAGAAAATGGTTCAGTTCTAACTTGTTGGGCTAACCTCCAACAAACACAGGTATATGTTAGTCTCTACACCAGGACTGATGGTACCTAAAACCCACACAATCCAAGGCATTTCCTACTGTGTATCTTCTAAGTGTACTTCCAGAGGATGGGGACAGTGGCTTCTTGTAATCCGAGAGGCTGTCCAGCACAAGGCTGATCTCCCTCTTCATAACCAGATATAATTAGTATTCAATTTTTGCAGTCACTGTATGGGGCATCCATTGCAAATGTTGACTTGTTCACATACAACCAGAAATTTTGTAGTTCGCTTTGCTCCAGTGCTTTTTGTTCAGGTTGTTAATACCAAATCGAAAGCTATGTGAATAGAGCAAAATGATGTAACAAATGCTTTGTTCTTGCTAACAACAAATAACAAGCCCTCATTTGAGCATACGCCCACATCAAACCCAAGGCCATGCCACCTTGTAAAGCAGCTTGTTAAGAATAAGAGTTCCTGCATCATAAACAGAGCTTTCTATTGGAGCAGTCATTGGCACAGAGTGGTTACAGATTGGAGTGTCCTCATGTATTGAGGTCAAACATTTGTCTTGAGTAAAATAAGGGCATTGGATTAGATTCTAAAAATAAATGGCAGGGCCATTTTCTGAGCTTTCAGGATTCTCTAGTGGCTGGGTGGAGGTATCAACCAAGTTTAAGATAGCGTCAGCAACTGGGTAAACTACAGCCAAATGCTCTCTAAAGTCATGTGGATTGGCAAGGTTGTGTTAGAGAAAAACAAAAAAACAAAAAAACAAAGTTGGGTTGAATAAAATTATTTCCCTAAGAAGAGTGAATAATTAGTGCCAACTATTCACATAGTAGAAAGCTCTATGCTTTGAGAGATTAGTTTTTTCAAAGCTGATCTGATCAGCACATTCCATTGCTTTCTTTGTAGAAGAAATTTATAGTTCATGTTTCTTGTTTTATTCTGGTTTCCAAGTGTTTATATCAAGTGGAAAAAACAGGCGCCTCTCCAGTCACATGTCGGAGACCCTCAGGATCAGCGAGCAGTTTGGCAAGCTAGAGACAAGAAAGTAAGAGGCCAAGACAATAAGCTGCATCAATGAAGCTTAGCAGAGAGAAATACATGAAGTGAAGCAAAGCACTGCTTTACCAATAGCTGTAGAAATTGGTAAGCTCATTCGAGTCATAAAAAAATATGTCAAGCATCTTGAAAGAATATAGGTTTATAAGGAAAGGGGGCAGATACTGAAATGAAAATGTGAAGACCCCCAAACGATAAATTCTTTTAAAAGTATAAGTAAGTAAAATCTGGAGCATTATGAATTCATGCAGATAAGTTTGGACTAAAAACTAGGTAAAGGAATATTTGGCAAATAGGAATACACATAAATCAGCTGTAGCAGATGACACATGGCCCCAGGGAATGAAGGAATCTGACTAATATGCTTACTGAACAATGGTGCAGTAAAAATGAATAATTATTTCTGAAAAATTACCTTCCACTCAGGGAGATGTCAGAAAACTGGAAAAAGACCAACAACATATGATATTGATACAGAAAGCAAACAGAAGGAAAGAAGAATGGAAAATTAGTACCTGATATTTGTGATGGTTGATTTAAAAATTGTGGAATGAATGATGTGAAATTTTAAAAGTTCAAAAAAAATCAAGGATGAATAAACAGAGAAATCTGCATTTCAATTTACTATCACCTCCAATGTGGTTATTAAATTATCTTAAAGATCACTGTGCTTGATACAGTATCTTTAAGATATAACAAATAATATCAGGGTTTGGGGGAGATTGAGCTGACTGTTCAGCATCTTGGGAAAGATCTCATTGTTACTATTAGTCTAAAGATTCAAAGTTGAGGAGAAACTGATGAAAACAATGAAATCACAAACATGGTGTTGAGCCCAGTCGGGCTATGGGTCTCTGAGAGTACTTTACAACCCACCATCATACTGATCTGAACTGGAGGATGGATGATGACCCGAGTGTCGCAAAATTTATAGATGATGCTCAAGTAGGGAATACCCCAAAAGACATGAGACAGGAGGAAGAAGAAGAAGTAAATCAACAAGGCTACATACAGATGTAGTGTGATTAGAGAGAATTCACTAAAAAATGGAGGTATGAATAGGCTGGAGGAACAGGAAGAAGACATCTGGGATGAGAAAGCTTGTCATGAACTCCCATTGAGCAGAGATGGGATGGAGGAAAGGAGGGAGGACTTGACATGCATGGTGCCATTTAAATCTGTGTTCAGAGCATGTGACCAGAGTGACATTTAGCTAGCAACAATCCCTCCTCTTTGCTCCTTCTAGAATAACGCAGCAAAGGTGAAAGCAAGCAGAAGTAGCAAGAATTGACATGCAGAAGCCTGCCAGGGCCAGCTTCTTTATACTGCTCTCACTCACTGCTCATGGGAACCTGAGGGGCAGGGATAATCATTCGTACTTCATAGATGTGTGTGGACTTCGGAATCTGATTGTCCAGAAGGCCTGTGTGTCCATTCATCTTGAAATTAGATGTTGTTACTGATCCTCCTGTGCTTCCTTCTGGCATCTGCTCTAAGACCCTTTTCATTGGGGCCTTCTTAAATAAAGCACTTCACTTAACCCGCTTTGTTTACTTCACTTAATGTACTCTATTTGTTGCCCTACTGTTGCAGAATCCCCAGAGCCCAGAACATGCCTGATGTTTCACAGACATCTCACAGTACTTGTTATTAAATTACATTCTTCCCAGGAGTGAATGTTTCCTTTTACCAAATGCAAACTCTTCATTCATCTTCAAGGAGGGTGCCTAGGTTTAGAAAAAAGATCACACTCAGAAAAATGTAACATCAAATGGAGGATCAGAATGTCTAAGAAGTAGAAAATGTCATGATGGATTTATTTTCTAGAACATTCATTTACATCTACTAGATAAGGAAAATGCATTTTTATTGATAGGTATTCCTTGCCTTTGCTAAATGTCAAACAAAAGATGTGGAACAAGAACATGAATACTAAAGAAGATGAAGGAAAAAGAAAGGTCACAAGTCCTTTGGGGCCCCCAGCTTCCACCGCACCTTCTTATTCCCTCCAGAAAGAAAGAGGTGAGAGAGAGACTGTTCCAACAAGCCACTGAAAAGTGGACAGTCAGCCAATTCTTTCTTTACACGACACTGGGCAACTGAATGAGAGATCTAAAAAAAAAATTGATCACATTTCTTGTTACCTTGAAATTGAAGAAACAATATCTGACTTTAGAGAACACTGGGAGATTCTGTTGTTGCTGTTGTTTTGTTTTACTTTGTTTACTCTTCACCTCTCCAGTCCTATTTTTGAGCCCTAGATACCATTTCTCAAGCCTCTGAAGCAGATGGTGTTTGGGGGGTGGGGTGGGGGAATCAGCATCTCTCAGGGGTTTCAGAATTCTTTGGGGATGTTTAAAGGAACTCTGATTCCCTGAGGGGTTGAGTTGCTATATGGGGGAGAAACCAAGGAGGCTGAAAAGTGGGACCCTCAGAGACATTCTCAAGTCAGAAGTTGCCAACACCGATGGGTTTCTTTTCCAAAGGAAAAAAGTTCCCAGGGAGTGAAGGAAAAGCCGGCTTACAGTGAAGATAGAAACAGGCAGCTAGCACTGACGGATGATGCCCACGTGCCAGGTGCTGTAGTAGGGCTACATTCACATTGCCTCAGTCTTCAAGGTGCCTTCTTGAACCTGGCATGATGGTTGGCACAACTTAGAAGAGATGATGAAATTGCTCACAAGGACATGAGCCTAAAACATGGCAGAGCCTGGTTTGCCTGGCTCCAGTTTATACGAGGGATCACTACCATTTCCTGAAGTCACTACATACCTTATCAGAGCTTTTTCCACAGGGAGCAGCAACTTCTACCATGCTAATGGTGACCAGATCCATTCTTTTAAATTTTAAATTATTTTGTTTTTATTTGTGTGTTTTCATATGTGTGTACATACACAGTCATGCACAGACCAAAGATCAACCTCAAGTGTCAGACAGGGGCTCACACTGCGATGTGGAGTTTATCAATTAGGTGAGGCTGGCTGGCCAGCAAGCCCCGGGGGTCCTCCTGACTTTGTCTTCCCAGTACTAGGATTACAAAAGTAAATGCCAGAATGCCTGGATTTTCCCATGGGTGTGGGGTTCAAACTCAGGTCCTCATACTCGGGTCTCCCAGATGCATTTTCTATAAACCACCCCCCCAAAAAAAAACCCAAAAAAACTGCAGCGACATCTTCTAAGAGGGAAGGACTATCCAATGCATGTGCAGTACGAGGCCTTTGATCCTCTTTAATTTATCATCAACTAGCTTATGAAACCAAAACTATTTGTGGCTGGCCACTTTAAAGACTGTCTTCGGGGTTGAGGCAAGAGAAAAAGACATGGAAAATTATGGGTGGGGGGAGGCATGGGAAAACAAAGGAGCTCCTCACTCTGGGGTATGGTTGAACCCTCTTGCTACCCAAGAGTCAAGAATTTCAGCATATAGAAACAATATTTTGTACGGAAATATTTTCAAATAACATTAAAATAGCAATAAACTAGACTTGTGCCCTGAGTATATATGACCTAACAGTGGCTTTTCTCCCTGAAGTTCCCTGGGAACCTCACAGGGACTATTAACAAGGGGCTGGAGAGGTAGCTCTGCATTAAGAGCATGGGCTGCTCTTGCAGAGGACCTGGGTTCAGTTCCCAGCACCCACAGGGTACCTGACAACCATCCATAACTCCAATTCTAGGGGATCTGACACCCTCTTCTGGCCTCCATGGGCATTTCACTCATGGTTACACTTACATACAAGCGGGCAAAATACACATAAAATTAAAATAAGTAAAAATTTAAAAAAGGACTATTAACAGCAAAGCTATCTTAACCTCCTGTGTCCCTGTGATCCAAGCTTCACTTTATCAATTGACATCTTGCCTATGGACCTCTGAATCCATCTTGTGATCTTAACTTTCTCAGCAATCTTTTGACAATAAGAACTTGAGAACTTACCAAATATCACACATACAACTATTACGAAGACGATGAAAGCCCATACTCAGGAGCTTGGCTATGTCTTATTTTCTGCTGACTGCCTCTCTATTAACCCCTTATCCCATACTTAAACCCATGTTAAAAATCTTTTTTAATAAACTCCAATTCTGCTTCATACTGCTTATCCTGAAATTCTTTTCTGCTTCATATTCAAGGATCCAACTTTACTTGAGTGGAGTCCTGAGTGCAGGAGCAGCCTGGAGCTGTGTCCCTGTCCCTGCCTCTGCCCCCATAGATTTAGCACATCTCGTAGCTGCTTCCTCTTGCCTACTACAGTGGAAGGGTAACTATACTAGTCAATGAAGCTCCATCTTTAGCATCATTTTAACTGGCCAGAGAAACACCCTAACTACTCTACTCAGAAGAGCTTCATCTATAAAGCAATTACTTGTTTGCTTTAGAATCCACCTCAGTTTCTTCAACCTGGCTCAAATCCATGAGGGTTATAGGCCTGGAGTAACTTGAATACATATGCCAGCCATATCGTCATGGCAACAATTAGAGGTGCAGTGAAAAAAGAAAAAACAACTGCTCTTGTCCTAGCCAGCTAGGTCACCTGGGCACACTTTCTAAACCTTGCTGTGTTACAGTGTTTTCACTGGTAAGATGAGCCTTATCTGCATTTGTTGTAAAGGTTGGCTGAGGCGTGGTATTGATCAATACCACAGCAAATGTTTACAGCACACTCCAATGCTGCAGGTACCCAAGTGCTTCATGTGTATTGTATCTGATTCTTGACCCCAGGAGGCAGGTACTATCATTAGGAGTTCAAGACCGGAGGCTTAGCTGAGTCTAAATCATAAAGGTTACATAGTTGGTCAGTGATCAGCCAGGGTTTGAACTCGCATCTACATGGCTTCAGAGGACATTTTTTTTTTTTGGCTTTTAAAAAGATGCTTTTTATTAGCTTGTATTAATTAAAGATAAGAATGGGTTTGATTATGACATTTTCATACATGTACGTAATGCATGTCCATCATATCCCCCAACCCCATTAGTCACCTTTCCTGTTAGTCTTCTTCCTTTTCCAAACTAGCTCTGCTTCCACTTTCATGTCTTTTTTTTTTTCAGTGTGACCCAATGAGTTTCATTAAGGCTTTTTAAAGGAGAATGTGTGAGAATTTGTTTATAGGAACATGACCTTACAGTTGGCCACCAAAGAGACCACACTTTTACAGCTTGTAGCTGTTTTATGACAAGGCTCTGCTACCAATCTATATATGAAATCCTTAGAATTCCATAAAAAACCTTGGAATGCTGCAATTAAATAGATAGCTTTAGTACCATCAAATGGCCCCAGGTTACAGAAGTAAAAACCTGGCCAAGGAAGTCCTATTTCTCCGTCATTTTCTGAGCATGCCCAAGAGGTCAGACTCTACCTGAGGACACTCAGTCCCTAATGGATGAGGCACAAGGTCACACATCTCACTGTGTCACAGCTATGGCATTGTGCCGCCCAAAGCTGTTAGCCAAAAACTATAACAACTAACTCCAGTTTTATTGCTTCCTGAGGACATATTTCATACAGCACAGAGTGCTTTGTAGCCAGCAAAATGTCATGACTTGTTCAAGATCACCTAGCTTATTATTGAGAGGACTGAGTCATTTGAGTAAATTATTATGCCTCAGTTTCTTGATTTATAAAATGGGAAGCTCGATTACCTCCTGAGGGCTAAATAGCTATGGTGTTGGGCCAGAGACGTTGCCAGACTCCACCAACGGAAGAATGTACTGGGTTGAGTCTTTATCCAACTGAAGAAGGGGGAGACCGATAGGAAAAAGGAAGTAGGTGCTGCAGTGTCAAGGTAACAAGAAAGGAAGTTACATATCTGAGGAGTGACTCCTAGGGAGGAAGGACATAGGTGTGGCCAAGGACCCAAGGAATCTCAGAAGCAGAACTACTAGGTAAGTGTGACCCTTGTCATTGACAAATGGTTCAGGTCTCTTCTGAGACGTCACTCTAAGATGACAGTCACCTCGTCTTGATTCAGGGAAGTCACTGCCTCTCCAGTGAGGCAGCAAAGGAGGGATGACCTGGTGTCACCAGTTCCTTCTCTGATCTCTGTTTACTCTTGTTCACTGTGGACAAAGCTTTGTTCCAAATTCATCAAATCAAATACTCTATTGTGAAATGTGCTGTGATTTTACAAATCATGAAGAAAGAAAAACAGAACTACTTTTTAAAATAATACAGTCTGTTTTAGGGATAGTAAAATGTCTTAGGACTGTATATTTTCGTCATTACTGTGAAACTCACAATTTAACGGTTTTCTCTATATCAGCATTGCAGTATTTCATACTTTATTCAGTACTCACAACAATTTGTGAGGCAGATGTTATTATTTTTATTTTATGTGTATGAGTGTTTTGCCTGCATGTATGTAAGTGCACCACGTGTGGGCAATAGCCACAGAGGCCATAAGAGGGTGTCAGGTCCTCTGGAACTGGAGTTATGGATGGTTGTCAGTCACCATATGGGTGCTAGGAATCAAACCTGGGTCCTCTGGAAGAGCAGCAAGTGTTCTTAACTGCTGAGCCATCTCTCTAGCCCTTACCCCCAATTTTATGTGAGAAAAGCTCAGAGAGGTTGAAAAACTTGCCCAAAGTTGACCTGATGGCAGAAACTCTATTAGGAATCAGTCAGCCTGACTCTAGAGTATGCCTGGTTACTCACTCCTCAGGCCATCTTGCCGCCCTCTTCTGGTGACAATCATTTGGTTATGGTGTCAGGGTGACAAGTGGACTCACTCTTAGTCTTGAAACCTTAGCCTCTTTCTCTCTCACTACTTGGGGTAGAGTTATTAGTGAAGGGAGAAGCTGGGGAAGGGTGCCCAGGGCCTCAGGAGGGTGTGCAGAAGAGAAACAGTCTAAGAAGGACTCTTCAGCCTACTTCTCTGGGGAAGGCATGAGAACAAGAAACCTGGAGTCAGGAGGAAAGTTCCCTGGGCTGAAAGCAGGATTGCTATGAGGCTGAGCACGGTTCAAGGCTCCTGGTACGTGTGCGCCTCTCAAAGAACCCTCGAGCAGTTGCAACACCTTCTTCATTAAGCACATTTCTGATTCCTCACGCCTAGGTCCTCTCAAGCCACTCCTGGTGTCACGGCAGCAGTATGACAGAGAGTAGTGTGATATAGAGGGCTCCAGAGGAGAGAGGGTCACTGAGCACATAAAAGAAAAAGTCCTCTCCACAGAAAGGGACCATGACTAAGAAAAATGGATGTCTGCTTCTTTGAACAGTAAGTTTTATTTGGCCTGCAAAAGTGAGCCATTTCCTGCTCCTTCCTTCCAAGACCAACCCCACAGATTGTCAGTGAGAAATTGTCCTCTGTTAACTTTGAAAACATTGTGTTCTTATGCCAAGGAGTCCAGAGAGCTTTTTTCTCAAGCAGTAGCCACCAAAGAGTGAGGAACTGGGGTGGGGAGGCTGCACTAAAGCCCCAGTGACTTTCTTGACTTTCAAAATGGTTGTTGGGTATGTTCTATAATGGATATATTAATCAGTAGACATGTGCAAAATTCATAGACAGCTATACATATGATAACACTTGCAAATTCTGTATCGATGGTATTGCTATTTATATAAACATGACTATGGCTTTATATATGTAAATATATGTATATGTCCACGGAGTCATATATAACTCTACATAGAGATAACTATACCTATAACAGGCATATGGATAAATTCCGCTGTTGATAGATCCATCGTGAAAAAATTGGGAAACTATTGTCCTGGGGAGATGACACTTCCCTCTTTGTGCTCTTTAAGTAATTTCCCCCTTAAATGTTCTTGGTTGACAAAGGTACCCAAACCACTGAACTCAGGTATAATGGCAGTTAAGTTCATAAAGACCCCACCCAGTATACAATCTTTTGGATCTTTTCTTCTCAATATTTCCTCCAACTTGGATAGTAAAATCTTTATTAGTCTTTTATTTGGAGTTTGCCAAAGCTATGTTCATCCAAATTCATTTTAACGACACTTTGTATCAATGTGGAAGGGAGGAGGAGAAGGGGGAAGAGGGAAAGGGGGTGGGAGAAAGAGGGGGAGGGAGGGAAGGAGGGAGGGAGGAAGAGGAGGAGGAAGAAAGACAATTAAGAAATATGGCAACTAATTGCAAAACAGACTGTTAAAAGAAAAACTATAAAATAGGAAAAATTGGAACTGACTGGCTATTTGACATTAAGGAATTATGAATTATAGTTACGTGTCTTGTGTGTGATATTAGTGCTGTGCTAAAATTTTTATAGATAAAGATAACAAAGTCTGAGATTTGCTTCCAAACACTTCAAGGCCATACAGATGAAATGAGATTGTCCAGGAACTGATTACTGCTAAGGATGGATATAAGATACCCAGAAGTTCTGTATATTCCTCTCTTTTTGTTTGAAATTTTCCATTATAACAAGTTAAATCCAACAAGAAAATAAACCAACCAAACATGAATCAACAAGACTTTTAAAGAGATCCTAACTTCACCTCTTATCAGCCTGACTGACATAGTTACGTGACTAGAAAGACAAACACAACTGGTCAAGCCTTAGACTGGAATCTTGTGATTGGATGGAATAGAGGTTGTCCAAGGATGAGTACTTTACACCAGACAGTGAAGAGTTAGAGCTGGAGTTGCTTCACTGCTGGCAAAAGAGAACTTGTGAATAATTAAGGAAAAAAATAGGACCATGGAACAAGGTCACCATGCTCTGTGGACATCAAAGAATCATTACAAAGCAGTATTTTGATGAAATCAGTGTAAATGAGCTCAGAAACATACAGCTTCCATTTCCTTCCAAATGTGTAAGTCTAAAAAGTCAAGAAAAAAAATGTGAAAATGTGCTGAGGGCTGGGCATAGAGCACAGTGGGACAGAAGTTCCTTAACATGTGCAAGGCCCTGGTTTCCACCCCCAGCACACCACACACATACACAGCACATACACGCTCAGTCACTGAACTGAAATGCTTTGAAGACATTCACTGACCCCAAACAAGCCTTTGAAACTCACCTTCATTCTTTTGGAATGTGATTTCTCTACCTCAAACCCATTTTATCTGTGAACTCTATCTCCTTCCTTTTGGGTCCTATCATAACTTGACCTCAGCTGCCCAAAACACACAGCAAGAAAAATCAAGCAAAATCCAGAGATCAACATCAATTTTTTTCTTTTCAAGTTTGGTGAAAAAGGAACAAGTAATTTGAAATTCAGTTTGGAAAACATTTGGTGGCAAATCCATAAAGCTTAGCCAGCTAGTTTGGACTTCCAAAGTGTTAGGGTCATTAACACAGTGAAATGAGCAAGAAATGGATGCTGGGGTCAATCCTCTTGCTCCTCCTCTTCTTCCCACTCCCACACAAGGAAGAATCCAACTGCAGTAATCTCGACACACCTGTGTGGCTCTCTAGTAGCATAAAGCTTTATACAGTTCACGGCTCAACTGATGCCCAAGTCTGGCTGAGGTCAGCAAGGGAGGAAACAGAGACACTATGATTACTTAGGTTAAACTACAAGGTCCTATGACCTTGACCTCGAGAAGAGATACCTGATAGCTAGACCACCTAATGAGTCATAGACAAAAGTACACAGGCCATCTTCTCACTTAAAAGCCTAGAGTACCTAACTACATTTGATAGTTCTCTTTGGTTCATGAATCCCAAAGTAATATCCTTGGTGTGTGAAGTCAATGTGATATATCAGAGGTGTGTTTTGCAGATTGGTTTGATCAAATTCTCCTATGGACATGGTAGTTGGTTGGTGTCCTTGGTCCTAAGACACTTGGTGGGAGATGTGAATCTCTGACTGCTGGATTGGCCCTTTTGCAAGAAGGACACACACAGGGTCCCACGTCTCCTGCTGCTCTTGGCAGTATCGCCAGGAGGTCTCATCTTTCCATAGCCCTGGTTGAAACGCCAAAATTAGAATCATTCATCTTAACCTCTGCACTACAAACCTCCAGTGGGAATAAGCTGCTCCTATGTAAAGTGACATTCTCACAAGAGTCAGGGACTAGAGTGAAACTTTTCTCTCTAGATTCTGGCATGAATACTATGAATAGTGGACTCCAAGCTATTAAGAGAGTTGGCACTTCCTGGCTGGATCCCTGAGAAGTTACATAGATAAGCAGTAGCATTCATTTCGGGGATTCGTTCTTCCAGTAACCATGCTGAGCTGTCTCTTGGAGAATTCTGTCCCCATAACGGATAGATAATGTGCTTTGAAAAGCAGAGCCTTGATGGGTGTACTGTTTGCTTGCTTGCAGCTCATTCAGTCTGTCTCACAGGCACGAGCAAGTCACAATAGCCACCAGAATGTGACAGTGAAAAGTATTTCCAAAGGTGATAGGAACTGGGGATTTAGAGGTAGAAGACACACGAAGACTCAATTTTTGATAAATGTTCTTGATGTTTGCTGTGGATAGTAACATGCATGATGTACTCTAATGCTAGTACTTTCCACTGGGAATTTTACTAAACTAAATATTTTAAAAAATGTTATACAGTAAGATCACTGAGCAGATGATGACAGTCTCAATTCCTCCAGTTGAGAGCCGTGTTTTAGAACACCTGAGAAGCTAGCTTGGACCATTGTGAATACGATCAACATCACCTTCCATAAAAACCAAACCAAGGCCTTTGTTTCACAGCTTGTCTCCTCGGACTGATCAAGATATGAGGCAATTTCATCCAGTTCAACTTAATTTTTCAGTTTTTCAGAAGTTGAGCATGTAGGCATTCATCCCAAGCTCTCAACCTCTCCTAAGAACTCACTACTTGGTAAGTAGAACTATAGGGAAGTTTTCGTGATGCCTAGCAGAGGACACACAGAGCATAGTGATGGTGTCCATCTGAGAGATCAGGGATGTTGGCTCCCATCTGGAGCAAAGAGCTCTTTAATGACAGTGTCACAGAATCATCTGGGGAGCTTGTTTCCCATGGAAACAGTGGTCTACGTGGATTACCTGGAGAGCTTAAGGAGGAAAACAGTGGTCCCACTCCCCAAAATGTTCAATTTTACTAGAGTTGAGCCCAAGAATTTTTTTTTTTTTTTTTTTTTTTTTTTTTTTTGAGACAGGATCTCCCTGGAGCCCCTGAACCCAGAGATCCGCCTGCCTCTGCCTCCTGAGTACTGGGATTAAAGGCCTGTGCCACCACACTGGGCTAAAGCCTAAGAATTTGAACTTAAAAAAAATAAACTCAACCCCTCACCTCACTGTGGGAGGTCACCTCATTGTGGGTAGTCCTCGGAACCCGCCTGTTCTCTGACTTTCATGTATGTGTCCCCACACAGTCTCTCTTCACAGGTCCAGAACAGTGAGGAGGTTTTTTCCCGGATTCCTTTTGGAGTCCAGGAAGTTCAGGGAGAAACATTTCCAATCAGTACTTTAGTGTAAAAGTGGGGGGAGGGGAGGTGCCAGGGATGGCACCCAGTGCTTTGTACACATTAGGCAAGTGCTCTCCCACTGATACGTCCCCTGCCTTTGACAGGGCAGACTCTGAGAGTGCTTTAGACTCCCTGCCCCAGTCATGGGTTCAAATTAAATAACCTGGTTTTAGGCTTCTTCTGCTAGGTTCCCTCTCCTCTAGGCCAAGGCAACAGGTGACAAATTCAAGAAGGAGCTAGCAGCCCACAGTTATAAAGTCTTGACCTTCAAGGCTACTGAACATGCAGGAGTGATCAGTTGGGTGGGAAGAAGTGCTGTCATTTGGGATTAAATTTGTTTTAAATAGAATTTCAATGCACGTAATGAATGACATTACATTTGATATACATATGCACATATAACATTTACTCTACACTCTGTAGGTGGCCACAGACCTCACCATTGTTTATGCCTTATACCTGTGTGACTCCTATTTTAAACATTTCCTACTTGGCTCCTGTAGGTATTTGAATTGGACAATCCTGAGCTATATTTTAAATCATTTACACATTAACTCCAGGGTCCTAGCTGGGTCCCCAGGGAGCAGAACTTATGCTAAGAGCACCTTGGTGTCAGAGAGACAGAGACTCAAAGTGGGCTCTGCATCTGTAAGCATTGGGGACACAGGACAAGTTACAGTCAAGTTACAGAGCTCAAACAAGAGGGGAGGGAAGCTGGAAAACCCCTAGAGTTCTGCCTGCCTCTGGGGTCCTGGTGGCTGTGGTAGATAAGGGAGCAGTTCTTCATCCCAAGGATATACAGTCACCATCCACTACCTCTGCTCCAAGGTGCTAAACTATCTGAGAACCCCATTCACTATTGAAAAACATTTTCAGAGTTTTGGTGGTAACCAGCACTGTTTGCCCTGCTGAAATGGTCTTTCCAGTCTTTATCGTGCCGAATTCCACCGTCCTCTTCAAGACGCACCTCACACTCACAGTTCTTTGGGAATCAGAAGTGGACAATTTTCACCTCCTTTCAACTTACATTATCTACTTTGAAAAGATGTTTCCTGGGGCTGGAGAGATGACTCAGCAGTTAAGAGCACTGGCTGCTCTTGCGAAGGACCCAGGTTCGGTTCCCAGCACCCACATGGCAGCAGCTAACAGCCATCTGTAACTCCAGTTCCAGGGGATCTGACACCCCCTTCTGACCTCCATGGGCACTGCATGGGTGCACTTATACACATGCAGACAGTATACTCATACACCTAAAATGAAAATAATAAAATAAAATAAAATTTCAGGTACTGTGAAGATGTTATGTAGCAGGGTTGTTTTGTTGTTTTGTTTGTTTTCAAAATCAAGGACATTT
>NW_008338715.1:12515099-12525238 GCF_000622305.1 Nannospalax galili | reverse complement strand
ATATATATAAAGAAAAGATGTTTCCCCTTCTACCTTAGATCCTGCTTCCATTTCCTATGTATAGAAATTCCATCTTCTCAAATAGGTTGCCAACTCTAGAGCATGAGGTACTGTGTCTAAGATCTTACTGCCTGTTTTCTTAGTGCATGCCAAGGTACCTGAGATGCAGCAGTGATTCACTAATTTGTTAATGATCATCAGTAGCAACAGAGAATAAGCATGGGGCTCCATTATAAAGCAACCTCAGCAACTACAAACTTCTGAGGAAGTTCTCTCCAGTAAGTGTGGAAACCCTGTCCTGGCTGGAAAGCATCATGCTTTCTAGATTGGTTCACATTTTAGAAAGAGTGACTTGCTTGTGCCCACTCAATTAGCCAACAGAGATGTTGTCTTTGATTCATATATTTATAGAAAGAAAATTGTTAGGCTTCAATGAGGCTATAAGGCTGAAAGTAACAAAATGGACAATTTATCTCAAGATATGATCATCCTGGACTGTGCAAATAGGCCCTAAATCTATTGACAAATGTCCTTATGGGAAGAGGAGGGGTTGGGATGCAGTTCAGTGGCTTTCCCAGCATGTGCAAGGTCCTGGGTTTGATCCCCAGCACCACAGGGGGAAAAAGGAGGTTGGGGAGGGAGACAAGGCATACACTGAATGGAAAGGACATAAATGAGACGGTCATATACAAATGGAGGTTGAAACTGGTTACAAGACCACAAGTAAAGGGATGCTTAGTGCCAGCAGAAACTGAAGAGTGCAGGGACAGATTTTCCCCTACAGTTGTCGAAGAGAATATATACTTGTGCCTTGATTTCAAGTATCTGGGCTCCAAAACAAAGAAAAAATAAAGGTCTAGAAAGCTAGCTCATGGTCATTTGTTACAGCAGCCTCAGGAAACTAATACAGCGACTGACAAGGATGCAGGTGGGTGGGTGGCAGGAAGGGTGCTGGGGCACTGGATTACAGAGATCCCAACCCCAGCCACCAAGTGAGGGAAAGGAGACTCTGCACAACCTAATGAGCTCTGATGCTGCATAATTTTCTAGAAAAGTTTCTGCAATGTTATACATAGTTTCCCCAGAAATGCTCACAACTGAGGCTGAAACCAGACACTTTATCTCTGAGCATTTGATCTCAGGTGCACTGGAGCTATATTCCAATAAGATAGACCAGATATTCCTGAAATGCAGAGTCTCCTACACGAATGATTTTTTCTTTGGGTGGCTTGCTCTACTTGTCAAGTATTTACTGAGCAGCTACTGCCTTTGACAAATGGGTCAGTCCAGTTAAGTATAAAAGAGACATTGACTGTCCTCATATAACTATGAGTGGCATCACTATTAAGTGTGACCAGTTAAGATTTTCTAATCAGAGCTCTATGAACCCCATTTAAAGTCCCCATTCTCATTTTCCCACTAATCTGGGCATAGTAGTGCACACCTTCCATCCCAGCACTCAGGAGGCCAAGGCAGGAGGACGAGAGTTTGAGGCCAGCCTGGGTTACATACAGAGAGAACGTATCTCAAACGGAAAACTCATTTGTTCGCCGACTCTAATTTTTGAACAAACTAACTCCTGCTGTAGTTGTCTATCTGGCTAATAGGAGGAATGCATTTTGTAAATGTTCTAGGCTGAGCAGCACTTCTTACCTGAATGCTAGAGACCGTTCCCACAAGCCTGCAATCCTTCCAGTGCTTACTAACAAAAGGGACTGGAGAGACACTCATGCTCAAGCTGGGGGCCCAAGTCATTTCCTCTCATAAAATAGACATTAGTCATGTAAGAAAACATGTTTTAGAGGGATACTGTGAAATATTTGAAGGTGAAATTTCATGAGAGCTTCAATTTACCTAAGATTACTTTAAAGATATCTATCTCTCTATCTCTCTATCTCTCATCTATCTATCTATCTATCTATCTATCTATCTATCTATCTATCTATCATCTATCTATCTATCTATCATCTATCTATCTATCTATCTATCTATCTATCTATCTATCTATTATCTATATTGCAGCAAAATATTTTTTTGGGACAGGATCTCACTATAGCCCTGGCTGGCCTTGAACTTGCTAAAATATTAATCATGTGATAGAAGTGATGGGAATATGTATGTTAATGTGTTTTATTTTCAATAGATTTTTAAAACTATCAAAAATAAAAATAAAAATAAAACTGATACATATTTTTATGCATAAGGTTATTTTCTCCCTTGACTGACACTACAGCTATCTTCAGGTATTGGGAACTGACTCTCTTTGTTAGTCATTCGAAATACCCTATGAGAGATGCAGATCTCCACCCGCAAGCGCTGATCTTAATTGCTCTTTCAGTCCTATTTATGGAAAGGGAGAAAGTCACATCTACCAAGAAAAGGCTGAGTACAAAAAAAGCAGCTTTGGCGCAGAAGCAAAGTGGAGGATGCCCTGTTGGGAAGCAGCACATTCAGTAAGATGGTGTTTTTTTTTGTTAAGTCAAACACAGTAGCTAACCATGCTGCTTTAACTGCTGCAGGGCATTTTATCCAAGCATAAGCAGTATATGTAAAATTTACTGCTGGAAACTGGACAGACGAGCTGGGAAAGTGACTCAGAATCCACTTCTCCCCACCCAACACACACACACACACACACACACACACACACACACACACACACACACACAGAGGCAGCAGCAAGCACAATGGGGGGACTCACAGTTCCGAGTATAGGAAGTGCAGGTTGCCCACATTTTCAATGTAGTTAGCAGGACTGAGCCAGGGCAGGACCAGCAGCAGAAGCGCCTTCATTTTCTGAGCAGCCTGCTGCCCTCCTCCTGACCACCTTCTGTCAGCCCGACGCAGCCCCTTTAAGCAAATCTGTTCATGTCCCCACAATCAGAAGACCATAACGCATCTGCCTTAGAATCTAAAGATCAAGGCATGCTATAAATCATGGGCCTGTAAGAGGATTATGCCCTGGGCATCTCTGATGAGGCAATGGGAGATGGAGGGACCCACCATGGTTGGTGAGAAGGCTTAGGCTGAAGGCAGCAGGCTGATGCCCGGGAGAGGGATGGGCCCCTCCTGCAGGATGCGGACTGGTTCCTGGGAAGCAGCTGGTACATTTACATCACTGACTGGGAACAGCCAGGCTGGGAGCAAAGCTGTGTTGGAAGAGGGCATAAGCATGGCACATTCGACCCCACGTGTGAACGAGTGAATAATCAAAAAGCTGTCTCCGCAGCCTGCTGCAGCAAGACTCAGAAATTAGCATCTGTGGAGCCAAGCCTGGAGGTCAGAGCTTTGTGATGCTGCCTCAGGAGTGGCTGAAAGAAGAACCACCCCTCCTGAGCATGGATGCACCTTTAGACCATAAATTCTTGACACTTTTACCCTTCACTGTCCTGCCAACCTGATATGGGGATGACTTGCCGGCCAGTTTTGGAGACAAGCTCTCTAAAAGACCAGGCTGTGCTGTTCTCTTTGAGAATCCTAATGAGTCCCAACAGACAGGAAGTACTTTTATGTGAGGACAGGAGGCCCCCACACTTCCTTGAATTAAGTTCTAGCATTTCATTGCAGTGTCCAAGCCTTGCTTACCAAAATGAAGTTGATATACTTGGTCTCATGGGGACTGGACACCATTACTTCTTGCACTCAAAGTGTGTTAGGACTTGAGTGCTTAAGCTCTATAAGGCCAAGGTGCCCACAGGACTCCCCCTCCTTATGCTCTGCATTCAAGAGGAGTTAGTCCATTTGGCCAACTCAAGGTCTAAGTCTACAGAGAAAAGGCTCAAAGGGACAGTTGCATTCTGGACCCCCGAGCAATTCTTGTTGTACCTGTTAGGAAAAGGTGCACAGAAAAGTCTGCAGCCCAAGAGCAACTACGGTCAGCAGCATAGTAACTGCAAGTCTACATCAGAATTCTGCATGTAGTAGAGGTGGACCTGAGAGATTCTAACACAGTCAAACCTTGCAGGTCCTCTTTGACAATCTAGAGCATATATAAGCAAGCTTGATAAAGCATGACATGTAAATATTCCTAATTTTTTGAGACCCACACTTGAATTCTTTGCTGGATAAGGCTGGTATGCAGGAATGAGTCAGAGCTGGTAAACAGCAGTATAAAGGAAATCAGTCTGTATTTAGGCACTGAAGTCAGACAAGCTCGCGTTTTGAATCCTAGCTCTGCCTTATGCTGGCTGGGTGTCACTAGGTATATTGCTTACCCTCTCTGAACTTCTGTGTCCTCCTCTGTAAAAGAATGACAGTAATAACAGTAATAACAATACTCAGAGTATTGTTATGAAGGTGGAATGAAATTCTGCCTACAAGGAACTCAATGAGCACAGCTATTGTTAATGACTGTTAACAATAGTTAATGAATGACTGTTAACAATTCTCTCCTATTCTTTTTTCCCTGAACTTGGGGATTCAGCAAGTGATGGGACAAGCTCTCCTTGGAGGAGGTGTAGGACCCAGAACATAGATCCTAACTCAGAAACAGCACGCTTTATGTATTGTGACTTCATACTCTGTGGACGTGGCAGGGTGCTGACATTATGCCTTCTAGGAAAATGAAGGGTGCCCATCCATTTGTCTCCTTACTTTTCAGGCTGATAAAATGAATGAATGAATGAATGTGAATGCAATATAAAAATGAAGATGTCATTTCCATTGTTCTTGTGTCACAACTGCAGCCATGGCTGGCTGCCCACCAGTTATCTGATCTCTCTTTCCTATAACAGAATACAGCTTTGTTTGTAAAAGTAATGAGCTTAGCCTCTCTTATGGAATGGTGGCCCTGGAACCCAATATAGACCAATAAGGTATAAGCAGAAATCTCTAGGTGAGACATTCCAGAAAGCTCCTTAAAGGACATAGTCATGGTCTGTATTCTTCCCTTCCTGCCTGAAACCTGTATGTGATACTATGGTGAGTGGCCATTTTGAGAACACAAGGCAACAAATATGAAGATAAAAAGCAGAAGGAAGCCTGAATTCCTGATGGCATCAGGGTGACATCATCCTAGGCCTAGCCTTACTACCCAAGACTTTGTGTTCTATGAGAAAAATAAAACGTCCACCTCATTAAACCTATACAACTTGAACTTTCCACTGCCTACCAGATGCAATTCTAATTAATATAATCCCTTGGGGATAAAAGCCTGATCTTCAAATGACCATGTATTGTTCTAAGGCTTCCTTGCTAGTAAACAGCCCTCACCCTAATCTTTATGCTTTGCCTATTTTGTCCTATTTATCCTGCAATGTCACCTTAGATTTTTACCATCATTTCTTTTCTCTCTGCTAAACAGAGGTGAGGTAGGAGTCAAGGGAAATTTGGATTTGGGGTCACAAAGGCACAGTAGAGATGTGTGCCAGCACAGATGTCTAGCCGAGCTAAAACAACCAAGTGGACTAGTGTGCCCACTGGTGCATAGGTGATGCCTCAGAGCTTCCTTCTCCCTGCAGTCAAATCCCACCTGCACCATGGACAGACTGACAGTGGAACCTGGGTTGCACTTAACACACAACCAAAAAGGGTCCCTAACAGAAGTCAAGGCCAACAGAGGTCCCAGTGCAGATCTTTGGAGAAAGAACTCCCAGGACATTGGCCAGACTCAATCAAGAATGCTTCCTGAAAACCTACAGCCAGGTGGGGCTGGAGCCAAGTAAATCAGGTTTGCATTCCAGCTACTTTCAAAATACCAAACAATGATCTCTTTTTCTTCATACCAGTAGGTGCTTAGTGGGGGTAAGCTCTATTAGCTTCCATTTTTAGAGAGTAAGGGAAAGTGAATTTGTCCTGTGAAGCTATTAAATGCGTACATGTTTTCTGCTTCTCTCCTTTATGGTGAAGAGGTTATTTCCTTAGGGGCAGAAATCACAGCCTCTTTCATTCAGAACTCAGCTCACAATGATCCTTGATATCTGTCACATAGGCAAGTGATGGTATCCCACACTGTTGACATGGTGTCATTGACTTAAGACAAGTTCTGCTCAGAAGCAAAGGGCTAGAGACACTGGTGTCCACACACCTTCACATTCACAGGCTGTAGGAACAGAGTTACCAGCCAGGCCCTCTGCAGTGACTCCACAACACCTGCTGGCATTATACTTTGGTTAGGAAGGCTACTGCCCATCTCAACTAGCCATGTCTCCCTACTGGGAATTCTCTGAGCATCTAAGAGGATAGCAGTCAACAGTACCAGCCAGAGATTTCACACACTGGCTCCCTGCCTTCTACACTTCCAGAGAAGAGTACTCTAGTCTGAGTCAAGTGTCAGTGATAGGCCATTCGTTCAAAGTCACAGTCCATCTTGCATGCTTTCCCCTCAGCTTGGGCCCTGAAAGGTGCTGTCTTTGATGACCAGAATCCAGAATAATATAGCATCTGTTTACAGATGATGCAGCCATGTCCTAGATGCAAGCCTACCATCTACCAAAGATGCAAAATTCAGTGAGATGGGAGAAAGTTCAAGAGACCTACTGTCCAACATTACCATAGTTTACAACCAATTGCAAATGGAGTAGATTTTGTTTCCATAATCAAAAAGCTGGACTGTAGGGTAAAGCATATTAATTACCCTCATTTAGCCATTTCAAAATGAATCTATATTTTAAAGTAGGCTGTTATACATCATAAATATATGCATTTTTGAGATAGGGTCTTATGAAGCCCAGTCTAGCCTAGAGCTCCATTTGTAGACAAGGATGACCCTGAACTCCCAATCTTCCTGTTTCTACCAGTTAAGTGATGGGGTTACAGGTGTGCACCACTACACCTGGTTTATATGGTGCTGGGGATTAAACATAGGACTTTGTGCTTGGTAGGTAAGCACTCTACCAACTAAGCTACATCCCTAGACCAGCAGTTTTTTCAAGTGTATTAGTTATCTTCTAATTTAGCCTCATTCAAATTCTTAGGACAGAATGGGCAGAATGGGAAGAATGGAGCCAAGATTCTTTGCCAAAATATCATGTGAATGACTCCAACCAAGCTGCTAATAGAGATTTTATTCCCCTATGAAACTGCATAGGCCAGGCTTCTACTGTCTACATCACTCTCAGCACTACTGTCTTGACAGCGCATTCAACTCTGCTTACAGCATTCAATGATCTTCCTAGCCCAGAGTCCTAAAGTAGTCCACATTCCTCTAGAAAACAATACATCAGGTTCTTTACAGCAACAGCCCCACTCCTGATACCATAATCTCTATTAGTCAGGGTTCTCTAAAGGAACAGAACTGATATAATGAAGGTACATATTAAAAGGGGATTTATCAGATTGGCTCATATGATATGACAAAACAAATTAGGAATTTAAACTATTTTGCTTATGTGTATATTTACCAAATAAAGTGATATTACAAGATGAACAAATGTGCTAAGTTATTGGATGTGGTAGCTGCATGTTTATGATTCCAACATTCAGGAGACACAGGCAGAAGGATCAAGAATTCAAAGTCATCCTCAACTACATTGAAAGTTCTGGGCTAGCCTAGGAATCATGGGACCCTGTTTCAAAAATAGGGGGAAGAAAACAAAATTTCTATACTGTAGTGGTTTGATTGAGAAATATCACCCATAAACTCATGAATTTGAACACTTGGTCCCCAGTTGGTGGTGCTGTTTGGGGAGGTCATGGAATCTTTCAGAGGGTTAGCCTTGGTGGAGGAAATATATCACTGAGGGTGGTCATTGAGAGTTCATAGTCTTGCCCCATTTCCCGTTGCTCTCTCTGCATTGTGTTTGTGGTTAAAGATGTGATCTCTTAGCTTCCTGCTCCAGCAGCCTGCTGCCATGCCTTCCCTGACATTGTGAACTCTCCTTCAGGATCTTTAATCCAAAATAAACCCCTTCTTCTGTAAGTTGCTTTTGGTCATGGTATTTCATTACAGCAACAGGAAAGTAACCAATACACATATAAAAGCTCTTTTCCAGAATATCCTCAGGACAACATTCCTAACATCAACCACCACCCTTGAGGCCTCACATAAGGAGACACTTGCCTCACTGTTATCCAAGTCTTTCCAGTTCAACATCCCCAGAAGATGTGGTTAACTGGCCAGAAATGGCCAAGGCCTATGAGAGATCAGGAGGTAGATCCTGGATTATCTCCAAATTCTTTGTCTTTGCCAACAAATACTAGGGCTGGTAATGCAGTGTGTGTGTGTATGTGTGTGTGTGTGTGTGTGTGTGTGTGTGTGTGTGTGTGTGTGTGTGAAGCACTTGATGACAAATGTATATTTTGGGAAATGCTGTCAACCTACTTAGGAAGCTGTAGTGTGAAGAGGTACAAGAATAGGTGCTGAGGTCCACGCCTCCTTGAGGTGGGGGGGTTTCCTCTCTCCGGAGAGCCACAGCTCAAAGAAGTGACTGAATTTCCATTAGCCTGGGGTTCTTCCTTCACAGCTCTTTCCCGTGTGCATATCATTACCAGCCGTGTGATCCTGAGTCTCTCCCTAGCTTCCACAAGGTGTGCAGGTCACAGGGCAGCATCAGCAGGTGGATGGATGAAAGTTCCACTGGGATGGGGCAGCTAGGTGTGGGCTCATTTCCCTACAGTACCCACAGGTCTGCCATAGCCTCCCTTGGCCTGCCCCTCCCCCCACCTCTGCTGGGTCACCTCAAGTCTCATTCTTTTCTTTAGGTGCTTTTGGCTTCAAGTCAGTTCTTGGTGATGGGGGTAAGAAGGCCGGTGTTCTCATTTTCTCTCCAACAAGCACCACCATTTCTTCCCCCTCTCTCCTTACTCTTTTTCTTTTCTTTTTGTACCTTTTAGCTCTTTACTCTTATATGGACAGAAGACCCTTCCCCAAAATGCCTCCCTCCTCATCTTCAGAATATCAGAATTAGATAGATATGTTTGCTTATGTGGGGGGAGAGCTCTTGCAACTGTGCTTCTCTTAGGAAGCTTGAGATGAGACTGTATAGGATGGTCTATGTGGGTCCCATGTCCTCACATGGATCCTTCCAAGAGGGAAGCAAGAGGGTCATCATCCAGGATGTGTGTCAGTGGAAGCAGGGGTTAAACTGAAAAACTGGAAGATGCTGCACCATTGGCTTTGAAGATGGAGGAAGGCTCTTTGAGGCAAAGGAAGCAGACAGTAAGCATCTAGAAGCTAGACAGGGAAGGGATAGGGACCCTCCCCTGTAGCCAAAAGGAACTCTGAACCCCCCTGATGTTGGTTTGGTGATACAGTGGATCCCTAACTCTCAGGGAGAGCTCAGAGATAATAAATTTGAGTTATTTTAAGTCAGCAAGCTTGTGACCATTTGTTACAGCAGCAAAAGGGAACTAACACAGCCCAAACAGATGGATAGATGGAAACCCAGCAGGAACAGGACAAGGCACATGAGTAGAAGGAGCTCCACCAGGGCCCTCTCTTCTCCTTGGCAGCCCTACCTTCCCTACCCAGAGTGGTCCCTGGTCTTGGCCACATTTGGACCAGTACCTACCTCACCTTTGACCTTGGGATTACTTTCTTCCCCACAATGTTTCTCATGCCTGGCTAACACTTTCAGCAGTGGTCACCAATAGACTCCCTACCACCTTGTCCTTTGGCCACATTTTCTTCTGGGAAATCATGCAGGAGAGTCTCCCTGTCTAAAACCATAAGTTGTCAACTGCACCCGGCAAACCCACTTTAGAAACATCTGGTTCAGCATCTTGGGGAGAAGATTGAGCTCACTGGCATAAACAGTATGGGAAACGTGCTAAGCAATATACGCAGGCCCTTGCTTGATGCAAATTTTTGTGTTAGAGCATCTATGTATGTCCTAGAAGACAAAGCCACAGATTCACAACCTAAGGTATGTGACCTTTAAAAAAAGATACATGCACCTGCCTCTCACCCTACTCACGACAGGAACCAAGATAAACACCAGACTGCAAATTTCCTCTTACAAAATACTGTGGTATTATTGTTCACCCTTGATTAAGCACCTTAAGTGTCCTGAGAGAGTTCCTCATGGGGAACAGGCCCAGGGCCTCCAGTGAGGTTGTCCATACAGGAATGCCCAGGTACAAGTCAACGAAAATGGACAAAATGAAAGTCAGGGGACGCCAGCCACCAGCATGTGCTCCTTGGCCAAAGAGGAAGAGAAAAAGTCACTCAGAGGGTAAAAATTTTCTCAATTTCCCTCATT
>NW_008338715.1:12480662-12514669 GCF_000622305.1 Nannospalax galili | reverse complement strand
TAGCTGCCATGTGGGTGCTGGGATTCGAACCCAGGTCTTCTGCAAGAGCAACCGGTGTTCTTAACCACTGAGCCATCTCTTCATCCCCTCATTTATTTATTTATTTATTTATTTATTTATTTATTTATTTATTTATTTACTTAGAGACAGGGACTTACTATGTAGCCCTGGCTGGCCTCCAACTCACAGAGATCTGCCTGCCTCTGCCTCCCAAGTACTGGGATCAAAGGCTTAAAAGCATGCATCACTATACCCGGCTGAATTTCTATTTTAAAAACTTAGTTGATGATCTGTTTGAAATTGTGTTTATGAACCACAACACTATGTACAATGAGCATATGTTAATAAAAATAAAAGTAAAAGTAAATGAATAAATATAGATTCCACATTAATAATAATAATAATAATAATAATAATAATAATAATATTAAAACATACCACCTTAGGGGCTGGAGAGATGGCTCAGTGGTTAAAAGCCCTTGCTGCTTTTGCAAAGGACCCGAGTTCAGCCCCAGCACATACACTGGGTGGCTCACATCTGCTCATGTTCCAGGAGATCCAACAACCCCTTCTGGTGTCCATGGACACCTACACTCATGTGCACATATTTGGCATTTGCAGGTGTATGCATGCATGCACACACATAAATAAAAATTAAGATCTTAAAAAAAGACAGCTGAAAACACCTCACATCTCACAGCTGGGCCTTGTCAATTTCTATATGGAAGAAATTCTAACAATTGTGAGTGAAATTGGAAGGCACTTTTTTCTTAGTTGTAGAAACAAAAATGCCCAGTGGAGTTCTTTCAGGGGCCATGAGCTTTAAAGAAGCTCATATGTTCTTTTCAGTATTGTTCATATTTCAGACCATTCACAAAAGGGCAGATTTTACATGGATCCATTGATGAGAAGTACTTAAGAAAAGCCAAATTCACAGAGAGAGCATTAGTGGTTGTCAGGGGCTGGCGGTGGGCGGGGGGGGGAGTTGTTTAATGGTACAGTTACAGTTTGGAAAGAAGAAAAAGTTCTGAAGATGTTGGTGGTCACAATTGTACAAAGTACTTACTGCTACTCAAAACAGTAAATGTTACACATTCATAAATTGTATTCATTACTTTTGCATAGTTGTGACTGAAACAACTGACAGAAATGACTGACAGAAGGAAAGATTTATCTGGGCTCACAGTTTCTGAGGGCTTAAGTCCATCATGGTGAGGACAGAGTGGAGCAGCCAGGAAACAGAGAAAGGAGTAGGGAAAGGGGGCCTAACTGAACTTTTGAAGCTGCAACCCCAGTCTACTACTTCCTCCATCTAGGCCCTACCTCCTGAAGCTTCTGCCTCCTCCCCAAATAACATCACTAGTTGCAGACAAAGGATTTAAGGTATGAGTCCAAGGCCAGGTGTACATGTCTTCAGTCTCAGCACTCAGGAGGCAGAAGCAGGTGGATCTCTCTGTGAGCTCCAGGCCAGCTGGGGCTATGGGGAGGTCTTTCTCAAAAAATAAAAAATAGATAAATAAACCTCCTCCCAACCCTCCCCACAAGCCTGTGGTGATATTTCATATTCAAATCATACCATTCTTTTAAATTTTTATTTTATGTGTTTTGCCTGCCAGTATGTATGTGTAATATGTGTGTGCAATGCCCACAGAGGCCAGAAGATGGTGTCAGATCTCCTGGAACTGGACTTAAGGACAGTTGTTAGCCTCCATGTGGGTGCTGGGAACCAAACCCAGGTCCCCTGCAAGAACAGCCAGTGCTCTTAACCACCGAGCTATCTCTCCAGCCCTCTATATCATTCTTACTACCTTTTTTAAAAGCCATGAATACATACATACACATACATCCCAAGTCTACTAAGTGCTGTTTGCTTACACTGGCTCACAGCCATAAACATCTAGACTGTATCTAATTGGAACGGATCCTTTCATTGGTTGCAAAGAAAAATAACAGACATCCTGTAGGGCACCAGAGCACTGGAAGCCCCAGGCCCTAGAGAGGCAGGTAAGTCCCTGCTGCACCCTGGCAGGTATCTTGGCTGTCGGATATGGGGAAAGAGAAAGGGCAGGGGGATCTACCTTGTCTGGAAGTGATGTTGGAGGTCACAGCGCTGCAGCACCTCAGTGCAGTGCTCTGTGAAAGGGCAGGTGACCAGCAGCTTGTTGAGAAGCTTGTTGACCAGTATGTTGGACCTCTTGCAGTGTTGCAGAACCACAGGCTTGCGATCCACAGGGCAGAAGTCTTTCTCCACCAGAAAGTTGGTGAGACACAGGGTGCAGTAGGTGTGTCCGCACGGAGTGTCCAGAGGGTCCAACAATGCTTGCAGACAGATGTGGCATATAAGGTCATCGTCCACGTCTTCTGTGTATGTGTAGAAGTGATTTTCCTCTTGGGAGTGGGCTTGGCCACACACCACACACAGGGGCTCAGTGCTGGGATCTGGGTCATCAGCAGGATCTGGTTGGTTCATGGCTGAGCAGGGAACAGCTTGATAAGGAAACCCAGTAGAGCAGTATTTCCTAAGAGCAGGTCAAGACAGGTCCAGGAGCCATCCACAAGCAAATCTACAAGAGAACAAGACAACATGTTTGTTGCACAGCTTGCCAGGGACTGGGGCTTATGTGAGCAGGGAACAGCACTAAGCTGGAACTCAGAAGGCCAGGCCTTAATATCCGCTATAGAGTCACAACAGCACAAGCAGCTTTGCTTCATTTTCAACATTTATTCTAGGAGCAATGTGGACCTTCAGGAGCCTCATGTCGATGGGGGAATAATTACTTGGGTTCTATTTGTGAAATGTGACGATAACGCAAAAGAAATGTGTTAATCAAACTGAGTAGATAAGTGATTAATAATTTCACGAGAAATAATTTTTAAAAAGTTGACGCTTCAGTGACTCTTTGCCATCTTTTTCCAAAACTCAGAAGTTGTAGGGCACCAGAGCTTTCATTATGCCATCTGAGATGTTAGGTCTTTTGTATTTTCACTATGATAGGGTGCCATTTCTTTCTGTCTACATTACAGTCTTCAATTGCCCACTGGGTAAGTGGGCTCTGGATTCAAATCCTACCACTATTGTGGGTCAATGACTTCAGCCTGTTTTCACATCTGTAAAGCGTGGATTAATGATAGCCTACTTTATAGGGCTGTTGTAAGGATTAAGAAAGTTAAATGAAGCTCTTTGATTTTTACCTGGCATATACTAAATTCTTAATAAATACTAGTGATTATTTTTACATGTATTTTGAAATTCATTTTGTCTTTAGTCTAATTTTCTTGGCTCAGAAACTGAAAGCTACAGTTTCTTAGCTTTGTTCTAAAAGTAATCTTTTATTCAATTATATATTGATAGTTCTTTCAGACCAGAAGAATACAATGCAAAATGTACTTTCCTTTGATATAGACAGGGTTCCAAAAGAATGAGATTTTCAATATGTTTGATTTATATCTAGGAAGTTTCTTAAACAAAAATATTTTCAAGCACTAGCTCTGAGCAAGGCTGTGAGCTCAAGGCAGAGACTTACCTCAAAGACAAATTTAAAGGATGTAGTTTCAGGGACTCCCCAGTCTAGAGGGTAGGTGGACATGTACATAGGTTAGCAGAGACCAGGTAATCAGGACTCTGTCACCTTTATGGCAAGGAAGCATCCTGCCTCTGCTCACCCGCAGCTCAATTTGACTCTATTTTTCAAATGTAAATAAAGACCTTCAGTTTTCCACAAGAACACAAAGACACATGAATAACTGGACAGGAAGCTGGTCACATGTAGAAGGAGCACAGCGGTCCCCCACTGGGCTGCATCTTTCCTTTTTTCCAAATAGTCTGAGGTTGTTTGTACAAACACAGCCTTATCTCAAAAAGAAAATACATGGCCTTCAAACTTGCGTTGGGTCAGCTTCATTGTTTACATTTCTGAACTGAGCTAGGATGCCTGAGAGAACACTCCGGACAAAATGTTGAAGTAAAATGTCCGAAATGTCAAAATACTTGGAAAGCAGAGCATTTTATTTATCATCCAAAGGAACCATTGAAGGCAAAGGTAGAGGGTGCCGGGAAGCAGGCAGTTGCTTCCAGTCAAAAGTTACCGGAATGTACACAGCTGCTATTTGTCCTTGAGGCTGAAAGCAAGCACTGGAACCTCACAGGAAATGCTGCGAAGGACACCAAAAGCAGATAAAAATATATATGAGAATGGATATGGGCCACCCAAAAGGCTGTTGTCTTACTACTGGGAGGAAGGTTCAGAAGGGAGAACCAAAGCTCTAGATCTCTGAAGATTCTTCTAGAGCTGTCACACGCTCTCAGGTGTTCTGGTCCTGCTCACTCTTCCTCAGTCTGCAACAGAAGAGTCTAACAGGAAATCAGGCTGCTGCTCCAGGAGGAGGGGAGAAACAACTTCCCATTGGAGGGTCACTCCTTCCTCAGTGATGTGGTGCCATAGACCTGATGATTAGTTTGTAAAGAATGTTCTGGGAGGAGTCAGATACCTCAGAATCTTCCAGGAGAGTGAAGGTGGGAGAAGACAGCAGATGACCCTGGCCCTCTAGTGTTAGAGGCTCAGTCCCCAGGGTGGTTCTGTAGGGAACTGACAGTAGAGGCTTTGAGAGGTGGGGCTTACTGGGAGGTCCTATGGTAATTGGGGGTATGCCCTTAAATTTTGTTTTTAATTACACAGGATTTTATAAGGCCTTTATCTTGCAAGCATGTAATGCACTTTGAACATACTTCACACTCCACTGCTCTCTCCTTTTAACCCTCTTCCTTCGCATTAGTCTCCTCTGTCCTCCAATTTCTCTCCTACTTTCGTTTTTCAGTACACATGACTCTATGCAGTTGTGATATCTAGGACCTACATGACAGAAAACATGAGATATTTGTCTGAGACTGACTTAATTTGCTGACACGATTCTCTCCAGTTGCATCTACTTTCCTGCAGACAATATAACTTACTTTTTCTTGATGACTGAAAAACATTCTATTGTGACTATATGCCACATTTTCTTTATCCATTCCTCTTCTGTTGGATACCTAGGATGTTCCCATAATTTATTTTTCCAATATTGGGTTTGAACCTAGCGCTTGCTACGTGCTAGGCAAACACTGTAGCACTGAGCTTTATCCCCAGCCCAGGAGTATGTCCTTAAAGGAGACTGCAGGATCCTAACCTCTTAGTCTGACTCGGTATTTCCTGGGCATGATGTGAACAGCTTTGTTCTGCCACCTGCTCCTGCCACTATGTGCCACCACTGGCAAGGGGCCACCTGTTCTTGGACTGGAAACTACAGAATCATGGGCCCTAGAAGACCCTTTCCTCTTCATAAATTAACTGCCTGAGGTCTTTCATTACATAACGTGAAGCTGATGAACACACCACTTCTCCCCAGGCCTGCTTATGTTTCACTGACGAATCAGGTTCCTCATAATATTCTGCCCTAAGAACCCTAGTTTACAAAAACAAAACAAAACTGTATGCTACCAGAAGAAAGTCCCTTTTACAGAGTTCTATGATTCTGTTAATTAAGGGAAATGTTTTTGTTTTATTCTTGGTAGTTAGATGGATTTATTTTTATTTTTTGAGACAAAGTCTCACTATGTAGCACGGCTGGCCTGGAATGTCCTATTTATACTAGGCTGGCCTTGAATTCGTAGAGCTCCAGCCTCGGTCTCCCTACTGCTGAGATTAAAACCCATGGGACTCCTCCCAGCCCAATGGATTTATTTTATTTTATTTTTTATAGCTTGCTTCTTAACAATTTCTTGAGTATTTCTTGTGTACCAGAGACTGTGCTGAGGACAATGTCATGGTATTTTACCCTCACAGCTCTCCATGAAATTTTTTGGTTTTGATTAAACAGACAAGGAAACTGAAGTAAAGCAGGTATGTAACTGGCCAGTCACACCCCAAAAGGAAACCAGCTCAGCAGGGCCAGCAGACTTCTTCAGCAACTAACCTTTCTACCACTTTATCCTCCAGTTCTTTCTCCATTACAAAATGGTCAGAGTCTCAATAGTAACCAATCCAATAAAGAAGACCTAGGAAACGAGAAGGTTTTAAATCTCTCTGCAAAGTCTCACTGCAAGTAGCTATGTCCAAGATTTCTGAGAAGATTGATTCCTTGGCTCTATAGAGCACTGACGTGCCTGGGATGGAATTAGCAGAACATTGTAAGCAAGCCTGGCAAGCTTCAGTCCCTGCTCCTGTGTCTCCTTCCCTCCCCACCCCCTTCCTCTCACCCTTTCCCTTCCCTTCTCCCATCCCCTTACCTTATTCTCCTATCTCTCTCCAGCTCCTTCTCTCCCAGAGCAGTTTGAATTCCCTGGCACTTAGCCAGGTGGTAAACTATTTCTTAATGCAATATTAATGTAAACACCACTGTATATATTTTCTGAATTTACTTTAGACTAAATAAAGTTCATGTGAATAAAAACAGGTCCTGTAAGGGTTGGCTGGACAAGCAGTTTTGCGCTCTACAGCGATGATCTAGGAAGACTTTAGAAAATAGGATTCCTACCATTTACCTGGCAGTTCTTTCCCATTTCTATAAACACACAGTATAGCCCAGTTTTAAACTTATATGAGCCTGGCTACTGAAGTGGGAAGACAGGATCAAGAATCATTAAATCACCTGACTTGGTGGTACACGCCTTTAAGCCCAGTACTCAGGAGGCAAAGGCAGATGAATCTCTGTGAAATTGAGGCCAGCCTGGTCTATATAACCCAAGCCAGCTGGGGTTAAGGAGAGACTCTGTTTCAAAAAAAAGAAAAAAAAATCATAAAACCTAACAGATAAACTTTTTTTCTCTTAAAAAGGGAGAAGGCCTGTTAGGTGAAGAACATTTATTTAAATATGCTCATTATGGCAGCCAGTTCTTTTGGCCCTGGTTGAAGGAGGAGGAAACCTGGACTGTGGCTCCTATACAATTTAGAGTGAGGAGCAGAAAGCAGAAGTTTGATGCTTTCTTGGTCTCCCACCTTAAGAAGTACACCCTCCCCCTTCTCCTTTCACTTGGGGCAGGATAGAAGCCTAACATGACTTTGAGACATTGGTCATCAAAACCACCAGTGTGTTGCTGAAGAGCAAGGCCCTCCATGTGGATCTGCCCACTGTCTCTGCTTCGTTTCCTACTGCCTTACAGCCTGACCTGAAACCTGGACAGAGGCTCCTTAGCCTGATTTTCAGATTCTGAACTTCCTGGCTCTCTTACTCTTTCCTGCTGCAGGAACAAAATGCAATAGACTGGGAAGTCCCCGACCCCCACTGCATCAAAACCCGTGGAAGGGGGAGGGAGTGAGCCTCTTTACTACTGTCACTGTGGTATCTATGTTTCAATGTGAGTTAGAGGGATACTCAGACCACAGCACTGGTTAGTAACAAACACACATGACAGAGCAAAAGTGAGTAGGTGCTTCCTATACCTGAGGGTCATGGGAGACCCTGATAGACAAAAAGTGAGTAGGTGCTTCCTACACCCAAAAGGGTCATGGGAGATCCTGATAGACAAAAAGTGAGCTGAGCTAAATAGGCAACTTTTCCTTTATCATTATTTCTAAAGAATAATTCAGCAGAACTGTTTCCATTTATATTGTATTATATTGTGTTAGGTATTATAAGTAACCTAGAAAAGGGAGGACACAAGGAAGGACACTATTAAATGTGACTACTGCCCTGTTTACAGAAGGAACTTGAGCATTTGTGGATTTGGGTTTTCATGAGTGGGAAGGGGGTCTTAGAAGCAACCACAGGGCGGAGGGAGAATATCTCTTGGGCATTGTACAACATGGGAGCATTTATACACCTGCAGGCAATATACTCAGACACATAAAATAAAAATAAATAAAATATATTTTAAGAAAAGAACTGAAAACCAATTAAATAATCAGAGTTCTTTTTTTTGTTCACCCAAAGCACAAATATTAATATTCACTAAAATTCACTAGAAAATGAAAAAGCTAAAAAAGTAACAGACCAGGAGAAGTTGAGGGAGTGGCCACAGGAAAACCTAGACTCCCACAGCTCAAGCAACTCCCCTCATCCAAAAAAGGAAGGTCTAAGGAGGCACACTTGTCAATCTGGACTATGACGCTTGTCCCCTGACTCAAAGGAGAGGCATCTACTGGAAAGCCTTGTTTACAGGAAATTTCTCTTTAATATGGGATGTTCAGAAAACTCAACTGAATACATTCCTAAATAACAGACATACTAATCCCACTGGTACTATGCTGAGCAATGTCACAGCCTGAGATGAAAGGAAATATGTCTTGATAAACGTTTTTATATTTTTTAATTGGTTCATTTTTCCACCTTATTAAAGTGGTTGAAAAAATAAGGAAAGTAAATATATTAAAACTTGCAACATTTAAAGTTTAAAATTTTTATTCTGAAAACAGAATATAAAAATAATTTTACTTTTCTGATTTGTTAGGGAGGCTGTCATTAATAGTATTTTTAACACTGACTTCTTTGCTCATGTCAATTTTGAGAAGATGTGTCTGACAATTTCTCTTGACTAAGTGGTGGTCTCAAATAATTCCTAAATAACCTCAGATTACTAATCCGATCTTTCAGTAAATTCTGACCATTTATTCATCATGGATTTTTTTTTTTTTGGCATTCATTTTGATTTTAAAAAATGGTGACAAGGTGCCAGGCGTGGTGGTGCACGCCTTTAATCCCAGCACTTGGGAGGCAGAGGCAGGCGGATCTCTGAGTCAAGGCCAGCCTGGTCTACACAGTGAGTTCCAGGCCAGCTGGGGCTACAGGGAGACCCTGTCTCAAAAAGACCAAATAATAATAATAATAATAATAATAATAAAAATAAAAATGGTGACAGTTAATCTTAGTTGTCACCTTGATTGGATTTGGAATCACCTAGGTAACACACCTGTGGGTGTGTCTGTAGGCTGTTTCTAGAGATCTTTAACTGAGGAAGACCCACTCTGAATGTCGGCAGCACCATTCTATGCGTTGGTGTCCTGGACTAAATAAAAAGGGGAAGAAGAGAGTGTGAACTGACAAGCAGCGATCATCTCTCTGCTTCCTGACCGTGGATACCATGTGATCAGCTGCCTCAGTCTGTAACCCCTTAAACCATAAATGGAAACCAACCCTTCCTTAAGTGCTTTTGTCAGGTACTTTTTGTCGCAACAACGAGAAAAGTCATTAATATAATGACTGTATTAAAATCATGATTACTGAGGTTTGGGGCACCTTAAAATTTGAACCCTGGTTGAGTATATTACCTGCCTCTCCTTTAGTGTGTGTGTGTGGGGGGGGGTCTTTTATTTTAGAACTTCAAAAAGAGAAAATGGGTGTCACACTGCGGTTTAGATCCAGGCCTGGTATTAACCACCTTTGATGAGTCTCCATATTTTCCTCGCACTATCCCTGGTTGCTAGCCAGGAGCAATGAGGAAATTGTAGAATTGCCAGCACTTCAAAGGTGTGCCACTAAACTTTAACCAAGGTCTAAATTCATTGTAGCTCTACCTGACTGTTGTACTTGGTAGAGACACCAGGTGAACAGCTTGCTGTAGGGTTCATGAAACAAGAGAAACAGCTTGCTTCAGTAAGACGAAAAAAGTGTAATCTAAAGCTAAATTCCAAAACCAGATTACAAAACAATCAGATTCTGTAAAAATTTTGTTGCATGAGTATATGACAGCCCAGTCAAATGAAAAACAATCTCTCCAGCCAGGACACAGCCCAGAATCTGGCAAACAGCATAAGCCTCAGCTCTACTATAGTGGTGTTTATCTTGTGATTATTTGGGGATGGGCAGGGTCTTGCTATTTATCCCAAGCTGGCCTTGAATCCTCTATCCTCCAGGCTTCTAAGTGCTGGGATTCTAAGTGTGTGCGACAGACCCTGGGCACTGCTTTGTAACAATGACTAAAAGTTGTTCAAAATCTTTTAATCCCTTCAAAGAACCTGAATGTTTTTACAATGCATTTCAAACACATACAGACTAACCCTGCACAAAATGATCCTTCAGGTAGGTTTTAGCTCCATGAAAATGAATCTTGGGAGAGGGGCACAAAGAAATAGCTCAGTGGGTAAAGTGCTTTCCTTGCAAGGTCATATCCATCTTCAGATCTCACATAAATAAACAAACAAGCTAGTTGGTGTGTGTGTGTGTGTGTGTGTGTGTGTGTGTGTGTGAGCATATCTTCAGATCTCACATAAATAAACAAGCTAGTTGGGTGTGTGTGTGTGTGTGTGTGTGTGTGTGTGTGTGTGGTGTGTGTGTACCTTTAATCCCAGCACTCAAGAGGCAGAGGCAGACAGATCTCTGGGGGATTGAGGCCAGCCTGGTTTACATAATGAATTCCAGGCCAACTGGGGCTACAGGGAGATCCCGTTTCAATAAAAACTAAAACAAAAATAAAAAAGAAACCCAGCCCTCTCCCCCTCTCCCCCTCTCCCCTGCCCTCTCTTGTGCCCAGCCCGGTGGTGGGAGTTTATAATCCCTGCATGGAGAAGCAGACTTGTAGATTCCTAGAGCTCACTGGCCAGTAATCCCAGCCTAATCAGCAAGCTCTAGGTCAAGTGAGAGAGACTGTGTCTCAAAAACAAAACGGACAGTGCCTGAGGAATGACACACAAGGTTGTCCTTTGTCCCCCACATGCACCTGCACATATGTGTACCCCCCCAAACACATACAAAAAGAAAATAAAGTCAGCCTGGTCTGGGGATGTAGCTCAGTGATGGAGTGCTTTCTTGGCATAAGTGAGTTCCTAGGTTCAATCCCCAGCATCACAGAAACCAAAGAAACCAAACCAAACCAAACCAAAACACCCCAAACACCAACCAACCAAGAAAGAAAACTGAGGTTTACAGTTATTGTCAATGATGCTTTAAAGCTTTGGGTGAAAGTAATCAAACTTGCCCCTGGGTTCACCCACTAGTATGGAGACCTCAGCTGCCAGAAACACATTTCAGAGTAGCATACTCAGGGAGAAACTCAATGGACCAGTGCAGTCACTGCTGTCTTCCTAAAGGAATTTACCCAGAAGGCATATTTGCCTTAGTAGTGACCTGGCCCTAGCTGAACTTCCTAAATTAAATTATTTTGGGGAAAACAATTCCCAAAGTTAAGCCCTATCTTTCTCTATTACATTTATTTGTGCCTTAAATTTCAGATACATGCAGTGAGACTTGAAGTGTTGATAAAGTGCCATCCTCTTCTTAATAAGTATCAGTTGTGAACTAAGATGCACGATTCCTTAACTTACAAGTTAACGAAGTCTACAGACTTGTATGTAATTAGGAAGAATCAGGTGCTTTAGTGACTCAACTACAAAGAGTTACACATGGGTTAAAAACTGTCTTCCAACCAAGAGTCAGAGTTGAAGGAGGGAGCTGTGTGCACACTGAGGAGAGACGTACTTTGCATCAGAAGAGACAAAGGCAGGTGCTCCCAGCCTGAGAGGGCTGTGGTTAGCTCTGCTGCTGCTTAACTTCAAAATCCATGGTCTCAGAGAGGGAGCCAGAGACTCATTAATGAAATCTGTGAATGACACTCCTCTGCACAGTGTTTCTAACACTAGAACAGAAGAAAAATATAAAGGGTCTCTATAGAGGTCAGAAATACGCCAGGAAATTACAGAACTGAACAAAAAGGAGACAGTAGACTACATCTGGAGTCAATAACCGGCAACACAGATATTCAGAAAGTGGGAAAGGCAAGGGAGTGGTTAAGTGAACAGAGTCCCTAGGGGCTAGCCAATTACAAGTGAGTTTTAGAGGCCAGGGGATGGCTTTTCACAACCTGCTTGATCTGTCTTGATGGGAGATTTCACGGCCCTTCCCCTGGGTGTCATGGGACACACCTGTCATCCTTGGGTTTGTCTATAAGTACTCTGCCCCAAATACCATATCCCCCCATTTCCTAGTCTAACATAGGAAACAATAAAAGATTAGGGCAGAGTAGTTTGCATGACCAATAGTTCTATTGATGCGAAGTGTCAACCCCGAACCCTGGGAAGAGCTGACATCAGATGATGGAAGAGAAGCAAGCTATAAGCTGGCCATCTCCCCCTCAAAGCCAACAATGTCAGGAAATGCTTCTTTTATTTGTCCTTTTTAATATGATAACCAAGTTTTAGGGAGAGAAGAACATGAAGAAATGTATTTGAATTCCTGACATTGTCCTGCATTTTGGTTTTATAGGTATGTGCTGATTGTCCAGGCAACTCATGCCTGACATTTGTCTCAAATTCCCTGGAAACTCAGGTTTGATTAGGAAAATGGCATGACACAGCCAGAGAACACAGTAAATGGCAATGAGGTTGTAGAAGAGGAGGAACAAGAGGATCATGCAGTGAGGCCCAGGAAACTTAATGGATTGCATGGTTCCTAAGAAGGATCACAAAAGGTGAGTAGAGGCTAGAGATGTAGCTCAGTTGACAGAGTACTTGCCTGGCAGACACAGAGCCCTGGGGTTCAATCTTCAGCACGACATAAACTGGGACTAGTGGCACATCCTATAATCCTAACACTCAGATGCTCAGGAAGATCAGAAGTTCAATGTCATCCTCAGCTACACAGGGAACTCAAGGCCATTCTGAGCTATAAGACACCCTGCCTCAAAATTTTTTAAAAAACCTTAAAAACAAACAAAGGTGAATTTTTGGACAAGTGAGAAGACACCTTGAGAGGAAAAAGCCTGACCAAATGCATCCATTAAGAACAAGGTGGCACAATGGTCACTGATGTTGGTGACCCCATGTAATTTTGAGTTGAGGGTGTGTTTTAATTTAGTGTATGAGTGTACTGCTTGCATGTGTGTAGTGCGATGCCCACAGAAATCAGAAGCAGGTGTTGGATTCCCCTGGTACTGGAGTTATGGATGGTTGTTAGCCACCCTGTGGGTACTGGGAACCAAACCCAGGTTTTCTACACTGATCCATCTCGCCAGATCTCAGTTTTAAAATGTTTTATTTAGAAGGCACAGGTTTCTTTTTGAGTGAAGGTCTCACTACATACATAGCCTAGCTGACTTCAAACTTACTATGTAGCCCAGGCTGTTCTCAAATTCATGACTCTTGTCCCTCAGCCTCCTAAGTGCTGGGATTACAGGAGTGTTGCTACTGTGCCTGGTTTAGCAGCTATAAGATTTTCAGTTGGGTAAGGATCTTAGGTTCTCACCAAGTGTGGAAATGCTATTTCAACATATCTAGGGATTACTTACCAGTTTCTATGGGAAATTTTTCTTGTGATAGAGGCCTGGGGAGTTTTCAAAGAGTCAATTTCCTTCTTGTGACTCTGACCTTTGGCTCTTGTTCTGTCTTTCATTGGAACATATGTCACATTACTCCTTCGAAACATGACACCCACCCTCAAATTAAAGACAGCACTGGTGGTTTCTCTTTTGTCTTTTCCCTTTGGCTGAGGTCTTTCCAGCTGCCTTCTGGGTAGTCCAGGTGGTGAGCTTCTGGGTAGCCAGGACACCTTCTAATTTGTTAGGTCCTTTGAAGCATGGTACCCAGAAGTAGACATTTACCTACCTATCAGTTCCCACTATTGGTGGGAAGAAAGGTATTAGCCTGCCTTGAGCATAGAAATAAAGAAAGGCAGTGGTAAAGGCCTCTGCTTCAAACAATATGTTAGCCTCCACATGTACATCAAAATTGCTCCATAAATAGAGAAGTCTGTGTATATGAATATCAGCTATAGAGAACAGTGGGTGAAATGATGACCTCCCACCAAAAGAAATGTCCATGTTTATCCCCAGAACTAGGAAGATGACCTTATTGGGAAGATAGTCTTTGACCATGTCATCAAGTATTGGATCTTGAGATGAAATTATAAATCATCTTGGGTTTATCTGACTAGTCTCTAAATTCAGTTAAGTATCCCTATAAGAGGCTGAAAAGGAAAAGATGAAGAGAGTACAGGCAGGAGACGAGGCGGGATTTAAGTAGCCACATGCCAAGGAATGCCTAGAGCAACTGCAGCTGGAAGAGGCAATGGAGGGTTGTTTCCAGCCTTGCTCCCTCAAAGATGGAAGTGTCAGTCCCTGCTGACACCTGATTTCAAACTTCTAGTCACCAGGAGCAAAAGAATAAACCCAAGTTGTTTTTAAGCCACTGAGATTAAGGTCATTAGTTATTGCAGTCCTAGGAAACTAATTCAGGAGACAATGTATTCCTGAGGGTTATTCCAACAGGAATCGGGCAACTATTCCCAATGACCTGCTCCAACACTTCTCCCCATGGCTAAGGGACAGAGTAAATATTTTGAGATGGCAGAGACTTAGACTACTATATACTTAGGGATAACAATTCTTTCTTAGTGTAAAAACATAATGATTTCCTTTTAGTTCATTATTAAGATAGAATGAAAATGTCTTCAGAGATGACTGTGAAACTAATTTACAAGGGCCTCAAGGGGCCATAGATGGAATGGCTGCGAATGTGAATGCTGTGGAAGATGTCATACAAGTATGACAACACTACTAACTAGGAGTTTGAAAACACAAGGTGACTCACGTATTAATCTGAGTATGCAGGAGCCTAAACATGCAGCGTTCCATTCAAAAGAGGCCACGCGACTGACAGATTGTAGTCATAAGCATGCTATGCAAATCATCTCAACAGATAGCGATGACATATTTGGACCTCCCATCATGCATATGCTGCTGCCATGCTGTGTGCCAAGAAGCTATTTAAAGGGAATTCTTGGAAAGCTTCCACACTGGTAAAGTCTTTTGTATCCCTGTGACAAATGAATCAAACATAAGAAACAAGTAAGAGTCACTGGGAAATAATGGTGGTGTTTAAGTAAACATGTTTTAAAGTCAAATTCTTCATGTTATAAAACATAACAAAACTTCTTGGCTATTTGGGATAGAACTTGTGGTCCTTATTAGAAGGGTAGACAACCCAGAAACAATGGTGGGGAATGTGGCTCCCAGAAGGGAGGAGGAGTTCTGTGAGAGAGGTGGAAGAAGAAGATGAGAAAGAATAAAAGGCCTATTGCAAAGCCTGCCTATCTCCAGTTTGGGGGTCAGTTCATCTGGAGCAGGAACTCCTTTTCTCCTCTCTGTTTTAGAATAAAGAATTTAGACTGTCTTATTACTACTTCCAATAAGCATTCTGCCACAACTTAGGGGATATGCTGAATACTAAACATGTATTTTTTTTTCTCACGTAACCTCTAAAACAATCCTCTGCTTGCACATGATGTACCTTCATGTTACAGGTAAGGATGTCTATGCTGAAGAAATACAAATATTCTGGGGCTGGAGAGATGGCTCAGTGGTTAAGAACACTGGCTGTTTTTGCAGAAGACCCAGATTCGAATCCCAGCACCCACATGGATGCTAACAACTGTCTGTAACTCCAGTTCCAGGGGATCTGTCAGCCTCTTCTGTCCTCCGCGGGCATTATACGACATGGATGCACTTACCTACATGCATGCAATACCCACATACACATAAAATAAAAATAATAAATAAAATATTAAAAAAAGAAATACAAATAATCTTTGGTGATCTACCCATCCATCCATCTATATATCCATCATAAATCATCCATCTGTCTATCTACCTACCCATTCACCCATCCATTATCAGTCAATCCATCTGTCCATCTACCTACCCATTCACCCATCCATTATCAATCAATCCATCTGTCCATCCATCCATCGCCCATCCATCCATTTTTATATCCACCATCCAATCAGCCAGCCAGCCAGCCAGTAAATATACCAGGCATTACAGCTGCCAAATACTAATCCCCTTTAGTGACAAAAAACTCAGCGCCCCAACAAGTAACCTATTACATTGTTGGAAACTCTTATTCATAGAAAGTACTTCTTCCCTTTGATCCAAAGAAGGTATTTGTGTTGCTAAGCAATGGATCACTGTTGTATCCTTGTGCCATGTGGCATAGACTGAGGAAGGACTGGCAGAGGTCAGAAGCTAGAGAAGACAGCCAACATTCTATGTCCCTGATCTTAATACACTACAGTTCTCTAGACTTAGCAAGTTTTAAGGTTTTTGTCTCAACCATCATTCTTTGGAAACAGTAGCTGGTTAAGTGTCATTCACTCAGAAAGAATGACACAGTCTTCCTTCCAAATAGTTTTGAAAGGCTCTTGATTGTTTGGAGGCACTGTCAGAGGGTAATATATTTACCACCCACATAAAAGTGAGTCTGTGTAATGCCAGCACATAAATATCAAGAATAGTTCCATGCTACCAGGAAGTCCAGAGATACCAAGACAAGGAGGGTGACCCATTTGAGAACCTCCATGGCCCAAATCCAAGCAGATCTTTTTTCCACCTTAAGTGTGTGGAATTCAAGTACTAAAAGAAGAGGGAATGCTTAGAGGTGCCACCAGGAGTCCCTGCTACAGGAAGACCCACAGAGCTCTTTCTTATATCACAGATTCCTACATCTGCAAAAGACAGGCATCACCCTGGCTGCTATTCTATCCTAGAATGCCAAGATAAACAATGTAATCTTGGTTAACAGGCTTTCCTTCTGACCTTTGGGGTCTTTCTAGAAATCTGTTCTGTTCAGTTTTTGGGCTTTTCCATCATTAAATCCAGACTGAAATATGACCTAAGAAGTCTAACTGCAACCAATATAACAGATGTGCTCTGGAATAATAGAACAGTAGGTAACACTTACTGAGCACTTAGTATATGCCGGGAACTTTACATGTCACCACTGCAACTGTTCACCACAATAGCACTGAGTTGGGAAAATATTCCACTTCCCAGATGATCAAACTGAGGCAACTACATTAAATGCTTTATGTAGATTAGTAATTGTGTGACAGAACCAGATCTCACACCAGAACTGTCTGATGCCCCCTACCATGCCTTCTTTTCAAGAAAAATCACAATAGTAATAACTAACATGGTAACTGGGGCCTTCCAAGCAGATTAAAGAGTCTGTCCCAGGGCACACGGGAAGCGCATGTTGGAACTGGGTTTTGAGCCCAGGCAGTCTGCTGTCAGAGACCAGCTCTCTATTCTAGGGTGGCAGTATACTGCTCCAACTGGAATTAAATCCATAAGTTCATCGTGTTCCAGTGAGGCGCTGCCCATTCCTGCTGTCCGACTCAGTCCCTTAGGCAAGCAGCCCCTCAGGCTTCTGTTGTCAGGACCCAGGTACGTTTATCCTTTGGGGGAGGGGGTAGACAAGGAAACTGATGGGCAAGCAGGTTGTTCCCCAGACACCCCTTCAGCAAGAAGGTTCATTAGAAACCACAGTCCACAGCTTACTGATCCCTTGCTCTAGAATGGTAGAGATTTGTGTTCAACCCTGGGGATACGGTGGGATCATGGGAAGCTCCTATGGGTCTGAAAACATACCTGTTTTTATGCAATGATTCAAAGTCATAGTCTACTAAAGTGGTGATCCTATCCAAGGGATCCATGGCCTCCCCTCCACAGAATGGTGCAGGCTGCAAATTAGTGATCTCCTCTCACAGTACCCTGGCCAAGTGCTCATGAGGGCTGTGGTGGAGGGTGTTTATTATCTACAGGGCTGGAGGTAACCAAGTGCCCAGGCCACTCTGGATGGTGTGGAGGGAGGGAGAGAGGGAGGGAGGTAGCATGATTGAAAGCAGACTGAACACCCTGCCAAGTAAGATTACAGCAAAGGACAATGGGACCTTCCCAAGAGGGCCTACAGGGAACTCACATTGTGGATATGCCCCGAGAGCCTTGAGCTGGGGAAAGGAAGGAATATCCACCTCCTCCAAATTTTCTTTGCTTAAGAGCTGGCAGAGATACCTGCCTGCCTGCCTGCCTGACTCAGTGAATGGCAATTCATGCATTCTCCTCCCTCCTGACTGCTGTGTTTCTCCAAACTGTTAACAATGTGGTTAATTACTGATAATTAATTACAATAATAAGAAGATCAGGGTTCTTAACAAGTGCAGCCACCAGAGATCTTTATCTTCATAGGTTCAGACAAATCCTCTATGCTCCCAGGAAATTCCTCTGAGAAAAATGGACCAGGCTCAGCACCAGGAACTGATTACTCCCATGAGCTATATGTTACAACCTGGGCTTCTTAGAAACACAGTATAGCAAGGGATTCTAATCTTTTGTCCTATAGATGAGGAAATTGAAGGTCAGAAAAGTTCAGTAATTTGTTCATGGATGTGAGTGGAAGACAATGTAGATTTCCCATCACTTGATATACACCCAAACCAAGGGAGTTGTTCCAGGAACTTTGGAGAGCACACCTGCACAAGTTATCCAACAAACTTCGTCCTAATATTCTGACTCTGAATATGAGCCTGCCATTTTTTTGTTTGTTTGTTTCTTGTATCAGGGGCTACAGTGTGCACAGCTTTGTTCTTTTAACAGTCACAGATGCTGACATACAGTGATGAAATGATTTGTTCAGTCATAAGTTAACTATTGTAAACCTAACTCTTCAACCAGGTAAATCAGAAGGAATGACATTTTGCAGAGTGGTTTGGAACAAAAACAAACACACATCCAGAAAATCAAGAGCACAGAGAATCCTTTTCTCTCTTTGCTCACAAAGCTCTGAATCAATTGAGAACATTATTAAGAGATAAACAGCACTCACCCTGCAAACATATATGCTTAGGCAAAAACAATAGGAACAAAGGTCAGTTAGAGAAGAAAATCTGAGCTTCCCAGGAATAAAAGAGAATTAACAACAGGAAAAGGTAGATTCTTGGTGACAAGAAACAATTGTCTATTTAAGAGAAAACTTTTTTTTCATCTTATATTCTTGGAGAATTACTTTTAATTTGTGGAGGGTCATTTAAGAGCATATTTCCCAATGGAGCATTCCCTTGCAAAGCCATCTGCTAACTTAAATCTCAGGAAACCAACTAATGAAGGAACAAGGAATGAAGGGTCTCCCTTCCTGGGTTTTCCAGCTCATTCCAGTAGGGAGCTGGATTTGGAAAGTTTCTCTGTTATTGCTAATAGTAAGTATCTGGTGTCCAGGGAGGCTCTGGGGATGTCAAAAGCAGGTTGAGTGATCAGAATTAACAAAACAAAGGTGGGCCTTAGAGATAAAATTACTTTCAAAGTTGGGTCCTAGCAGAACAATCTCCTCAATATACTTGCTGTTATATTAAAATCAAGAGACCAAAAGGCCAAAGAGTTTCAACAAATTAAAACTCAGACCAGAAGTTATGTTCTTGTGGCCTTGAAGGGGTAATCTTTACTTTAAGAAGGTCAGCAGGCAGCCTGTCTGGGCCTGAAAGTAAACAGTTCTAATCCACATTGCAAAATGTTTTCGAAAAGTGTGTCCCACAACGAGTGAAAGAAAACTGTAAGCTTTTATGTTGTCTTTTAGAGATGGAAAAAAAGAATAGGGCAACAGAATTCACCTTCTTCAGGACTGACTTTTTATAATAAACAGCTATGGCAAACAACAATGAAAATCCTAGGGACTTCTCACAGGTTTAAATAAAAATAGCTTCTGAGGAGATGAATACAGAAAGACAAAATAAGGCAATTCTCAATTTTGGGAGCACCCCCAGCCCCCATGAAACTGCGGAAACTGGTCCCTTGTGCGAACTTTCAAAAACCATCTCATGCTTCTCCGGGGTTTTAAAAAGAATCAGATCAACTTTACAGACAAGAGGCTGGATAAATGATTAGGAGAAACAAAAACGATTAAATATCTGGCCAGGGAGAACTTCCCTGTGCAATCAGACGGTCACAGACATCCTCTACTGTCAAGAGCTTCACCTAGGACTGAGCTACTCAGTATGAGCTTTTCCCATTCAGATTCCTTTGCGGTCAGTTGTCTAAGAGCCAAGGGAGGAAAATGGAGTTCCTGCTCACCTGTTCAAGTGTGCTGGGGCTCTCAAAGCAGCAGTAACCAGTCAGCTCTCATCCCTTGTGACAGAGGTTCTTGGGCCGCCTGAGTTGTGACCAGTCTCAACTTCGGTGTACAGGTGCCTGGAGGAAGAAGGAGGGCATTGGTTGGTCCAGAGCAGGAAATGTATGACATCACGGAAGCACTGCTGAGGCTTCAGCTCAGGAGGCCCCGCCCCCTCTGTCATTTATCTGAATACCTGCGAGCAGGTAGGTAGGTGGCATCTCTCGTAGGACAAATGAATCAGTTAGAGCAATTTGCTGGATGGAATTTACTTTCCTTTCTCAGCTGAGCACGTGCCCAGCCCCGTGTACAGATCTGAACGAACGTGCCTGGTTGTTTCCTGGACCCTCCCTACCCCACATAGCTGCCAACAATCAGAGTTAAGAGGGAGCTTTAAGCACCCAAATGAGATAGTGATTTTGTGGGTGCAAAAGGAAAGGAGGGTGAAGATTGACTGCTTAGTAATATCTGGGATTGCCTGCAGATGCCTTTCTGAATGACATCCATTTGAGACCTAAATACTTTTCTGTTCCAGTATCATGACAAATTAGAGGTGACATTTCAATTTCCTTTCTTAAAAGTCTAAATTTGGTACCTGTCAGCAGTCTTATTTTCCATTACCCCCTTCCCCGCCCCCAGCACTTTAATATTATATTCAGGCATTGATAAAACTTCAGTCATTCCTACCTCGGCTTCCTTGCAGCCGGTCGGTCACAGGGTGCTTACAGTTCACCGTAGGCCTGCAATTAGGAGCACATTAAATGATTCAGATTCGAATGATAGCGCCTTAATAAGGCACTGTTGTGTGCTCTGGGAGCCATAGAGGAGGAGTCAGAGTTATTTCGGTCCCAAACTTGGTGTGTGACCCTGGACAAGTCACTGTTGCTTCAGCTTTTCCAGCAGGAAAGACAGACTAATGGCACGACTCAGCCGGCACCTGAGCGGCAGCTACGAGGAATCTTGCCCGCCGGTTCAGCCCTGTGGCATCCTGCACCCAGCACGGTAAACAACGCCCATCACCCTGCTGAATCGCAGTCCACGCTATGGCTCGAATCCAGCCTCCCTCCCCACAGTATTCACTCTTTGGAATGTGCTACCTGGGGACACTGGGGAGTTCCCTTCCTGAACAGTGGCTTGCCCAGACAGACTTTGAAAATCTTTCCTTCCATTTCTGCCTTCCGGTTTTCCTTCTCCGGTCTCTAGATTTTTGAAAGCACTTGTTTCACCAGTTTGAATACTGTACTGTTTAGAGGTCTGGGGTTTGCTGGGTTGGCATGTAGGGGGAAGGTTGGAAGAAGAAACCGAGGAGGCAAGCAAGCATCCCATCCCTTGTTCACATTGGTCCCCAGTCATTCAGTAGCTTGTAAAGCACGGGGGATTGGGGGTGGGAATCAACGAAATCTAGTGTAGGAGGCACCTGCAACTTGCAAAAGAGCTGGTTGGACTCACCAAGACGCCCTAGACAGGCCTAAACCGCCTCTCTCACCTGCCACCCTCGTGTTGCTCTTTGAGCTGATCTGGAAGCTTAAAAAACAAAAGCCCGCAAAAGCAACGCTTCACGACTTTGTCCAATAGAAACTAAGATGGGTGTGGCTACCCTTTATTAGTGAAAGCCAGTCAAAATAGAAAAAAAAAAAAAAAAAAAAAAAAAAAATAAAAAAAACTCTTACAATTATTTTTTTTGAGGAAAAAAGTTTTTTAAAATTTTTTTTTTTTTTATCTTTTTTTTTTTTTTTTTTTTTTTTTTTTTAAAAAAAAAAAAAAAAAAAAAAAAAGACAGCAAACTCTTTGACGTATTTGTCTTTCGGGAAAAAGTATCAGTCCACCAAAACAAAGGCTTCTCTTTCCTGAGACAGGGTGTCCCCGGGGACCCGAGGAGGCCAGGGCTAGCCGGCCAGCCACCGCTTGAATCATCCAGAAGACCACGCCCCCACCGGCCCTGAGGAGCCCCGCCCTCCATGTGCTGTCAGCCAGGCCTCACCTGGCCCAAAATACATGCACAGAAAATGCGCAATAAAATGAACGTGCTTTAAAACTTGGCAGAAAAGCCTCTAGAATGTGGGGTTTTCCTGGCTGTAGTCACAAACACACATATGGTCTGCTAAAGAAGGAAGAAAGGACGGAAAGAAGGGGAATAAAGTGAATAAGGGTTAAATCTGGGGTGGAGCTAAGGCCCATGTGCAGAGTACAAGAGAAAACACCAGATAACCTATTTCATATGATCAGCTGTGCCAAGTGAGAGGCTGCTGGATCCGTGCTGCTGAATGTAGCATGTTCTTTAAAGGTTAAAGCGGTCAACATGATCTCAATTATTCCATTGGGGTGTAATAGTATATGATCTAACCTTATTCTAAGACACCAGAGAAAAGATGGAAATAGCCATCAAAGTGAACACCAAGCGCTTGCCCAGTGCTGCCTACTCTTCCAAACACTTTATACAGCACACCTGTAAGTCAGTTCCCAGAGCTATTTGCATTCAACAGGTGGGGGAATCTGGGCATAGAGAAGTTTAGAAGTTGGCTTACACAGCAAGTGGTAGAGCAGCAGGGCCTTTTCTAACCCCTGGAAAGCAAGCAGGGAAGGTTCTAACTGGATGTTCACTGGGTGAGGTACTGGATCTGACTTCAGTTCTCTCTCTCCCCCAGCCCTTTCTCTTTTAAGCCCTTTCTCTTTCTCTAGCCTAGGCTTGCCTCAAACTCCCTATAGAACTGAGGATGACATTGACTCCTGATTCTCATATTAGACAAGTATTGTATCATATCAACTGAGCTATAGTCCCAGGCCCGCTAAAAAGACTTTTTTTTTTTTCCTTGAGACAGGATCTCTTGTCATCCAGGCTGATTTTGATCCTCCTGCCTTCATTTCCCAAGTGCTGAGATTTACAGGCATGCACCACCACACTGGGCTGACTTCAGCTTCTTGCCTATGCATTATTCTGAAGGAAGGGTCTCACAGAAGCAGGAAAGTAGTATCTGAAAAAGAGCTCAGTTATAATCTGGTTTATACATGGAATATATAGGTATAAGATGTATATTTATATGTGTGCATATATATGTTTATGAAAAGCACCAGGAAATCCATCATTTCTTGGGGCATTCTTAAAATCATTTGAGGCTCTATCAAACCAAAGCCAAGAAGGAAGGCCACCTTGAGGGGCCCCTTGAAAATGACAAGTTTTGCTTCTCTATCATGGTCATTTCTATCAGTAATCTCATTAAAATCTGAAAAATCTTATCAGAACACCTAATAAGATCTGTATACAGTTGGATAATATGAGACTATGTGAAATTAAATTGCATTATACAATACTGCCAAGGTGAATGGTTTAGATAGTCTAGGGTCAGCAAATACTAGACACCTACTACTTCATTCTCCCCGCTTCAGTTCCCCCATACCATTTTCATTGTCATTGCTAAAAGGCCAAAGTGCTCTGGAGTTCAGAAGTAGCCTTGCAGTCTTCCAAGTATATACAGCCCACTGCAGGCAGGGCCTCTGTACATGCTGGAGGCAGGAATGATGGGCTGTGGTCTGTGTGTGCTGAGAACACATGTGTGGGAGGAGAGCAAAGGAAAGCAAGACAATGAGCTGTTCTGGGTGCAGAGGATCCCCTGGATAAGCAAAGTAGGGCAGATTATCAGGATAGAAGAGAGAATGAATGGGTAGGGGGTAATTCATTAAGATTGACAGTGTTTTCAGTATTAGGCTGACCCTCCCTCCCCTCAGGACATGAGATGTTGGCTACTCTGGCCTTCTTTCTCTTTGAGAGCAGACCTCCTTTGCTGGGACTAGATCCTGGAAACTTTAGAGGCAGGTGGGAAACATTAAGAAGCTCACAGAACCCAAGGCTGGGCCTTTCCTAGTGGGCCTTTCCAGTCAGCTCACGTGGGTCTTTCATTGGTCTGAACTTTTATGTCTTGACAGGGCAATGTAAGCAGGGGAGGTGGTCTGTTCTCAAAACTCTTGATCTCACAGTGGATGCTGACATACTCAAGGCTTCCTCCTGGCAGTGAAACTACAGCTCAGAGCAGTCTTTGTGATTTCAGAGAATTACTTTGTCCCTGCTTTGCATCCTTCTTTTACCCCCAGCATATTTATGGAATTTCCTAAGATGACAGAATACCATAATAATGAACAGATTTCAGATTTTGAATAAAAGACATCTCTAGAAAAAGCCTCAGCTATATAATTTCTGAAGGTATTCAGCATGAGATGAAATTGTTATGATACATTATATACATGGGCCTCAATTTTTTTAAAAAAACTAGCTTAGCTTCAAATCTTTCATTGGCTAATTACAAGTTTTTAGCATGATACAAATGAGCAGCTCTTTGCAGGGCCATTCTGAGAAACAGAAGTAGAGACCACAAAGGTTAGTCCATGTGATAGATGCCTACTTAGCAGATGACACTTGTGGATTGCAGGAGACTCATCTGGTTTATGTGGTTTGGGGGGAGAGGAGAGAGGGAGGATCATAAAGGAATTAGAATTATATCAATTATTGATGATAGTACACATTTTGTGAAGGTTCACTATGCAGACTGTGGCCAGAACACTCTTATTTAGTAGAAGGGAAAAAAATGTGTTATTGATCTTTGCAATTATCACAAGGCCAAATCTTGTGACAACTGTATCTCCTTGTTTATATGATCCCATCCTTGCATAAAGTTTTGGTGGTGGTGGTTGCTACATTGATCATGGTCACATCACTGTTTCTGTTTCTCTTCTGGTTCCTTTATACTTTGAGACAGGGTCTCACTGTAGCCCCAGCTGGCCTAGAACTTACTCTGTAGAGCAGGCTGGCTTTGATCTTACAGAGATCCACTGGTATCTGCTTCCTGAGTGTTGGGATTAAAATCCTGTGCACCACGCCTGGCTTCTTCGTACCTTTTTGGGTTTGTTTTTTCAGGTTATTTTGAGACCAAATCTCCCTGTAGTCCCAAATGGCCTAGAACTTACTATGTAGACCAGGCAGGCCTTGATCTCACAGACATCTTCCTGCCTCTGCCTCCCAAGTGCTGGGATTAAAGGCAGGTGCCACCACACCCAGCTGTGTTTGTTTTGAGTCTCATTATATAGCCCAGACTGGTCTGGAACTCTCAATCCACCAGTCTCATTTCCCAACTGCTGGGATTTTAGAGGTAAGCCATCTGAATGCCTCCTTTATATTTCAACTGGCCCAACTCCATGTCAAATATCTCTTCTGTTCACCTTGACCTCTATCTAAGGGCCTCCACATCTTTTCAGGTGCTCCATCTACTATCTTTGACCTCCCTATGATGACAGTGACATATACCTCTACTGTTTTTAAATCATCCCTTTCTCAGACTCACCACTTGGATCACTGTATCAGCCCCAAATCTCCATCTCAAAAAAATTCTCAAGACTACAACTCTTTTGTATCCTCTGACCCACTGGGATGTCTAATCTCTCACTCCAACTTTCCAAAATGACTGTGCTGTGTGGTTTCTGGACTCGTGAAGGTTCAAAGATGATCCCTTCTCTCACTGTTTATTTCAGCTTGTCTAGCCCAGGTCTCCCTTACACGCATCCTCAACTTCAAGGGATCTAGCACAACCATGTCTGTCCTAGTTTGTTTCTTCATTGCTGTGACAAAATACTCTGTCCAATACCAACTTGGGGAGGGAAGGGTTTATTTAGCTCACATCTCCTGGGTCACAGTTCATCAGGAAGCCCAAGGTAGGCACTCAGGGCAGGAACCTGGAGGCAGGAGCTGGATCACAGGCCATGAAGGAATGCTGCTTACTGACTTGCTCCCCTGGCCCATGCTCAGCCTACCCACAGTAGGCTGAGCCCTCCCACATCATTCAACAATCAAGAAGGTGCCCCACGGACATGGCCACCAGCCAGCTCAATAGAGGCACTTCTCCAGTTGAGGCTCCCTCAACACAGGTGTGTCAAATTGACACTAAAGCTATCCAGCACAATGTCGTTAGCCCTCTCTCATCAATAAGATGGAGATCAGTAACACCATGTATGCATCTATGCCACTACAGTACAATTGCCACTTTCCTTGTTAACCTGTTGACAGATACTTCTGATCAGGCCCTCTTCCTTCTCTCTCAGTAGTCATCCATTCTCCAACCTTTGCCTTCCTGCTAGCATGGTTCTTTGTGATCTAACCTCTGCCCTATCTTTTAATTCCTTCTATGCATAGACTAACAGCTCCCCGGCCCCCCAACACCCACCTTGTGTTAGAGGGGAACACTCTCCTGGCCTCGTTACCACAGGGAAAGGGTTTTCTAAGCAAACTCTGACCCACCACACCCCACCTTTTCCTCACTATGCCCCTGGGAGTCCCTGAATGGTCACCTGGGAAAGACCAGTGGGTAGGCTCTGTCTGGCTCCTCCTCTGTCTTGGAGGGAGCCAGAGTTTTCCTGTATTGTCCCCTAAGCTCTGAATCTTTCCTGTTTGTAAGGTTGCCACGCCCAAGTCTGCCCAGCTGGGTGCCTTCCAGCTCTGTCTTCTCAGTTCCAAGCTTAGTGTCTGATTTAGCCCTTATCATTTCAAAGGTGACATTTGGCTTCCATAATGACTTTTCTCAAAATTTCCTCAGCCCAGGTAGGAAAGAAAGTTATTGCTCATTGGGGGGGGGGGGGTCTCTCTACTATATTCCCCAAATCTGATTGTCTGTGGTTCCCACAAGAACCTGTTTCTCTTCTAAGCACTTGTCAATGCAGTACCACTTTAAATGTTCACTTACCATTGCCTGAACTGATGTTGTGCACCTGTGTCACTGTACTGAGCCCTGGCAGAAGCCCAGAGACTAACTGTACTTAACATGCAGAAACCAAATCTGAGCAGAAAGCAACTTCTCCAACACATCAGCTGGCTATAGGCAGATCCAAGGCTCCACTGCAGGCTTCCTGGTGTATCGCTCCTTCTTCAGCTTGGAAAACCGTAAGGCATCTCTGGGTGCAGCTCAGAAGCCCTCTTTCCATGGAACCTTTCCTGACTTCTCCAAGCAGACACAGTGCCTATTCTCTAGAGACCGCTGCAGTATTTTACTATCTCTCTAAAGATTAAAAGTTATGGGATGAGGTGCTTCTTTAACCTCAGGGCTTAGTCCAGTGTCTGGAAGGAGTTTAGGAGGCTGTGATGGCTAATCCTGGGTGTCAATTTGACTGGATCTGGGATTAACTGAAATGAGAGAGATCTTCTTGATTGGATCATCTGAAGCTGGAAGACACACCCTAAATGTGGGTGTTACCTTCTGATGGCAGCCCAGCCCGTATAAAAGGCCAAGGCAGAGGCGAACGCTTGGCTTCTTGCTGCTTGCCTTCTCTCTCGCTGGTGAGTTCGTCTTGCTGCTGTAGACTGAAGACCAACTGATCTTTTGGAATTTGTCAGACCTTCAGCGCCAGATTGGGACTACTGAGACATCCAGCCTCGTGGACTGAGCGACTACGGATTCTCAGCCTCTCCAGTGTGGTGCAGCCATTGTTAGACTACTCAGACTCTATCTTGTGAGCTAAGCTGATAAATCTCTATACATATATTTTCATCCTACCAGTTCTGTTTCTTTGGAGAACCCTGACTAATACAGAGGCCTTCATTAAATTTTACTTTAAAGAAGGAAAGATAATGAGAAGACCAGAGAAGGGATTAGGCTAATACACATTGCTAAACTGAATCTTGAACCATCCATTCCTTTCCCCATAAACATTGGGAAGGAAGTTTTTCATGTTTAATTTTCACAATAATGTATAATAATCTAAACATTAATTATTCACATATCCACTTTATACAGCACGTTAATTGAGCATCTTCAACATGGTAGTTGATATCTAAGAGTCTCTGACTTTAACATACAATCAATGAAGAATCAGTGAAAGAAAAACAATTAAGCATAAGATACAAATTGTCCAAAGAAGACTGTCACAGTTACCTAAGGCAGAGGCACCAGACTGATTTTTCTAATTTAAAGGCTCCAAGTTCATGAAAAGAACCTGCCTGAGTTTAACAGCAGAACCAGCCTTGGAGTATAGTGATGCTAAACTGACTGAAATTTTCCCAAACATCTGTAGTCTTACCTTGGCTGAGATCTAATGGCCTGATCCTCTTATGGCTTTGCCCTTTGCGCTAATATGAGAAGTGGGTGTTCTGAGTGTATAGAAAGATCAGTCACGTCTCAAGTACAGTCTCTGTTTCATGTCTACAAGTCAGGGCTGACTGGTACCTTAGCAAGAACTTGGGAAAGAGCTGTGTTCTTGCAGGTGATGGTACCATCTATAGACGTGGAGATGAATTTCAATGCCTTTAAGGTAGAGTTGGCAGCTTGATAGGCCTTTTAGAAAAGATACCTGCTTCAAACATCACAATCTTTTAAAGTTCTGTATGACTTAAATTGTTCTTAATTGCACTTGTGTATATTCAGTCTTCAGTGAAAAGAACAAATTTTTCCTCACATCAATCCTCCATCTACTTGCTGGCTTTGATGCTCTCTATTAAATGACTCTCTGGGCTTATGAGCCCAAATTCTTTAAACTCTTTCCCAAGGGGATTTAAAATTTATAATCATTAGTGGAATCAAGTGACTTAAGGACACATACATACAAGAAATGTTCTGATGGTGGAATGTAGTGGAAAGGGCAAAGGCAAGAGAGGAATTTGTTGCTGGCTTTAGTCGGGTGTGAGATGTCTAGGAGAAGCCAAATTTCTAGGTGGGGAAGCTTTGTCTTTCCCAGTGAACTTTCACTTACATCCAACAAAGGGTAGGTTCTCTAAAACAAGGATCACAGCCAAAGAGCCCTTCCCTCTGGAATTCCTAAGTCAGAGGTTAAGAAAGAGTTATCATGAAAACCACTCACCATTAATGGAGAGACAGCCTTGGTCAGATTCTGAGAAGCAGGGTCTCCAAAACAAGAAATTCATTTGGCTTGTCTCAAATCATGAGCACGTGAAGATAGTTTTTAGCGTACTCAGTGAATTTGGATCAGGTGTCTGTTCTCCTAAGCCCTTCTTACAGCTGAATGCCTTATGGGCACCTGTCACTAATCCCTGGTGTGGTTCCTAGAGTGAACACAATTAGGCTTCCTGGTGCTGTGGAGGCAGAGCTTGTCCGTGTCCACTTCTGGTGCATCTGCCTAGGTGCAACCATTTCCTCCCCATGTGGAGGCTGAACATCCGTCCAGAGTTTAGGGTATCCACTGAGTAATGAGCACTTTCTTGCGACTGCCTTTACCCATTATAAGAGTATGGGGTGTTATTACAAAACCTCTCTGAAGTTCTCCATTGCAAAGTAGTACATCTAATCTTCAATTGGAAATGTTGACTTCAGCTATAAGCCAAATGACAGGAACTGAATGATTCCTCCTGGGATTTGAGAATGTCTGAGGAGAGGCTTATATGTTGTATTCAAATCCACCTAGTCTAGCCCAGTGAATTGCATGGAGGGGTAAGAGCTGGGAGTAAACTATTTACCAGTTTGGGTCTTTAGAAGCCCCAGATCTCCATGTTGGATGTTTGTGATGTGTTAATTTGAGCCTTTGACAGTATCAGCGGCAGCCATCAGCCCAGGCTGGCCAGACTGGTTTTTCTAGTAGCTTTGTGCCCCCCACACCCCCAAGATAGTATAGCCCTCTTCTTACTTACTTTCTCTTAGTCTTCCAAGGAGCTAGACTGGAAGTGCAGCCTTGACAAGTCCTGCCATTGATGTGCTCACACCCCTACACTGGGTGACTTTCACTAAAATACCTCCCAGGGAGACCAGCCCTTCTAAGTGATTAGCCTGTCCCTGAACCAACACTGTTTTGCTCCATCCATCCACCCATCACTCTCAGCAGCTGTGATGACTCCATGAGTGTGGTAACAAGATGATGTCCTGGGTGCCTCCTCCTTGGCGCTATGTGGCCACTAGGTTTGGGGCAGAGAGTACAACAGCTGTGCTAGGGATACCTCCTCATCTCTGTCACTAGGGGCAGCTGTACATACTACCTACTTGGAACTTGAAGTAGGGAGAAGATTCATGATGCTTCTGGTCTACTTTCAATTTATTTCAAAGGACATCCTCTCCAGGGTAAAGAAACCTCATGCCAGGGTTCATTAACCAGTTGGTCCCAAGCTGGCAGTGATCCTAAAGCCAGATTCTCCAAACTGGCCACCATGATTTCTCCCTGTCCCCCAACTCTCTCTTATAAGTCATCTACTCCGTAGAGCCTGTATACCGCCTACCCTCTTCAGCCCTACTCAGATAACTGACATCTCCTCTTCCCTTAGAAATGATGAGATGAGATTTCATAGAAAAGCAGTATGGTTCCTCATTGAGAAGTCTTAGGGTTCTATTGTATGATAGTAAGAGTGAGAAGTAGAAACACAGAAATGAAGGTATGTTGGCACAGACACCCAGAGCAGTGGGACTGAACTTATCCTCTGCAGTAAGGGCCATGGAGCTGGATGAGCTCTGATGCCTGTGATCTTGACAGGGATCAGCTAGCTGGTCCAGAACTGGAAATGTTGACTTCAGCATTAGTCCTGAGAGCAACAGGTGCCTAGAGATTAAATATGCAGGAACTTGATTAGGGTGAGTAACATGGGATATGGGCTGAGAAAGGCCTGAAGAGCTGTCAGTCTGTAGCCCAAAGCCAGGGCCAGTGAAGGGGAAATGGGAAAGGCTAGATGGGTATGTGCTTGGGACCAGAGACTGTCACATTACTCATGACAGGTCACATTGCTCTTTATTTTTTATTTATTTATTTTTTATTTTTTGGTCTTTTTGAAACAGGGTCTCCCTGCAGCCCCAGCTGTCCTGGATTCACCATGGAGACCAGGCTGGTCTCGAACTCACAGAGATCTGCCTGCCTCTGCCTCCTGAGTGCTGGGATTAAAGGCGTGTGCCACCACGCCCGGCCACGTTGCTCTTTTTAAAGACAAGTTAAATAGACCTGGAATCCTAGGAAGTTAGCAGCAGCAAGTTTGGAAATCTGGGAACACTTTTGGAGGCTAGAAAGGAAATGATAAAGGGAGAAAATGGCACTGAATTCGGGGTACAGGTCATCAGTTCTCAGATCCTCTATTTCTCGAAAAGACTTTCCAGGTATAAAATTCTAAAATTCCATGACTCTCTGACCTGTGAGGCTTCTAATGATGATTGAAAGCAAGTTTCTACAGTGCAGAGTAACACAATGTCACAGTGTTTAGGCAGCAAAAGAACCAAGTCATTCCTCATGACCACAGGGTTGTGAAGGACTCCAAGGAGCTGTGGGGCCGAGACCCTGAGGCTTCGCACTGTGTTTGAGACTGACTCATTTCTGTGCTCACGGCTCCTAGTGCATGGAGAAATTATGTCATTCTGCGAATGTACAAATGAGCAGAATACAGCTTAGGAAGGGAAAGAAAAAAAGGGGTTTTGGGTACAGAATGATGTGAGTTAGGAGAGTTAGTTGGCAGGGTAGATACAAACCCCATGGGGTTGTAATGATCCTTTATTCTTGAATTCTGTTCTTACTGGTTGATGCCGTGATGTAACAATTGTTACACCCACATTGTGACACTACAACTTTCATATTGCCTGGAATAGTTGGAGACTATTTTTTCAAATGGAAAATAATTTGTTTCTGATGGTCATTCTCCTGTAATGTGAGGCCATCAATCACAAGAGGAATTCTTAGAGATAGTGATGGTGTAGAGGAAAGAAGTGCTCATAAAATCAATTTGTTAAGCCAGGCATGGTAGCTGTCACCTGTAAGTCCTTCATTTGAGGGCCTGAGGCAGGAGGATTGCTGTGAGCTTGAGGCCAGCCTGAACTGCATTGTGAGTTCCACATCAGCCTGTGCTACACACAGCCAGACCCCATCTCAGAAAACGAAAACTAAAAAAATCACCTCGTTGTATGATTTTGATGGACGCTTATCAAATCACCACTGTGACCATTCAGAGTTATGGATGAGCTGTTGATTTTTGTTTGCTTGCTATTTACCATTTTATTTTATGTGTATGAGTGTTATGCATGCATGAGTGTAAGCGCACCTGTGTCATACAGTGTCCACAGAGGACAGAAGAGGTCATCAGATCCCCGGAATGGGCAAAGTTTTAACTAGGCCTCCAAAGGGCATAGGTGATAACTTAATATGCCTATGTTCTAAGTTGGACACCTACTAAATTGTCTTTTATATAATGAACTAATCACATGTCTGGATTGGTCATGAACCTCCTGGATGGGATGGCAGGTGATAGGCTAACAGTTCAACAGGAGATTGGAAAAGAGGATTCTATGCATATACAGAATCCCAAGAAGAGTGCCATGCTGTCTCACAGGCATCAAAACTCCCCTTCCAGATCAAGGGAGTGGTGAGGTTTCTGGCATAAGGTACGAGCTTCTCCTTCAGAGCAATGGCTCTACCCATCCCTCTCCCTCTGGGACATATACTGTTACTATCATCCCTTGGGGATGTTCTATACTTCTGAGTAAAACTTTGGAAACGATCTCTTTGGTAAGCTATTTTCAAGGGCCGTCTTGATTATGGCACTTATTTCTTGTTCAAAGCCATGCATAAATGACTTTTGGTGACTTGACCTGCACACTCAGCAGAGATCTTTAGAATACAGGATACTGTATGGAAAACCACAGCAAGACCTGGGGGCCCCATTAGCCTTGAAAGTGGAAGCTGCCAGGCTGGCAAGAACAGTGGTAAGAACTGACCTAGCACAATTTCTCCCTCTTGTATTCTAGTTATAGAAGGGGTTACAGTCACACTCAGGGTTAAAGGAATGGAAATGGATGAGGTGTGGCCTAGTCATACTGAAAACTATATGGGATGGGAATTATGATAGTATGGCAGTCATTTTGATAAAGTCTGCTGAAATAGTTAATTGTATAAATTTAAGGCATACCAATGATATCTGAATCTACACAGACCCAGTTAAGAGATCACTGCAGTCAAGCAAATTAACATATTTATCATCTTACCTTGTGTATGTATGTGTGTTGAGCACCTCAAATACATTCTCAGCAATTGTTGAGTATGTAAATACATTAGCCTGTATGCTGTACAATGGTTCTCTAGATTTACTCATCCTACATAACTCAACCCTTTGACCTACATCTTTCTACTCACTCCACTCCCTGTTCCCATGTACTCCAACCTTTTGCCTTAGCCTCCAACTATCTGGGAGTACAGGTATGGGCAAACTCACTGAGCTGAAGTCTTTACTTTTAACTGATATCTCAATACAATACAGTACAGTATAGTACAGTAGAGTATAATATTCTCCGCTCCATAATCATGACACAGAAACTATTAATCATTTTTAAAAATTTTATTTTTATTTTTATCTTATATGTATGAGTGTTTTGCCTGCATGTAGTAAGTGCACTTGTGTCATGCAGTACCTGTGGAAGCCAGAAGAGAGCGATGAATTCCCTGGAACTGAAGTGATGCATGGTTGTTAGTTGCCATGTGGGTGCTAGGAACTGAACACAGGTCCTCTGGAAGAGCAGCCAGTGCTCTTAACTGCTGAGCCATCTCTCCAGCCCATCATTTTTTTTTTTAATTTTTACAAAAACTTTATTGAGAATTTCATACATGCATATAAGGTGTTTTGATCAAATCCATACCCACTCCCTCCCCTCCAACATTCACCCCTCTGAAGAGGTAACCCTAAAATCTTTTAAGGATTAGATACAACCTCCCAAATACTTTTGACATTTTTGGCCTTTGGAAAAGAGTATATTGCTAACAAGCCTGAGGACATTTTGACTTTTAGCCAACAAACTGGCTACATTTCTTTGGAGTCTTTTTACCCTAACTTCCTAGCCAATTCCTACCTCCTATTCTTATCACACCTTCCTCTGAAGGGGTTACCCAAATTGCCAATAGGGAATAGGGATGCCTACCGCTCTGGCTTCTTCCATGCTGAACAGGGATGCAGGGTGAGGCAATTGAAGTACCCCTTCAGTGGGTCTATCTAAAAGACTCCCAAATTGCATAACTCTTATCTCTAAGGGAAGAAGAAAGTCCTTGAATCATGAATGGGAGATGTGAAGGAGAAGTAAAGGCAAGAGTAATTAGCATTACAAGTTCTAGACAGGGAACTAGAAAAAAGTCAGAACAGGGCAATTTTCAAATATTCATATGCGAGTCCATTGGAGTTTCTTGACAAGGGCTCCCAAAAGCATCCCTCTATTGGGTTCTTCCTCATTTTTCTTTTGT
>NW_008338715.1:12476995-12480376 GCF_000622305.1 Nannospalax galili | reverse complement strand
TTTGTTAACCACTCATCAGTTGAGGGGCACTTAGGTTGCTTCCATCTCTTAGCTATTGTGAAAAGAGCAGCAACAAACATGGTTGTACATGTGGCTCTACAGTAGGATGAATCCTTTGGGTATATGCCAAGGAGTGGTATAATAGGGTCATATGGTAGGTTCATTTTTAGTATTTTAAGAGTTCTCCACATTGTTCTGCATAGAAGCTGCACAAGTTTGTAATCCCACCAGCAGTGAATGAGCGTTCCCCTTTTCCACATCCTCACCAGCATTTAGTATTATTTGTCCTCTTGATCCTAGCCAGTCTGGTTGGTATAAGATGATACCTTAGGATGTTTTTTAATTTGCATTTCCCTAATCACTAATGATGTTGAACACTTTTTGAGATGTTTCTTAGCCATCTTTATTTCTTCCTTTGAGAACTCTCTGTTTAGAGCTTTAGCCTATCTTTTAATTGGATCATTTCGTTTCTCGAGGCTTTGTTTTTGAGTTCTTTATATATTCTGGATGTTAAAACTCTGTCAGATATGTCTCTGGTGAAGATTTTTTTCCCATTCTGTGGATTTTCTCTTCAATTTTTTGATTGTTTCTTTTGCTGTACAGAAGCTTTTTAGTTTAATGAGGTCCCACTTATTGATTGCTGACCTTAATTCCTGAGCAACTTCTGTCTGATTTAGAAAATCCTTTCCTACACCTATATCCTATAAGTTACTGCCAATATTTTCTTTTAATAGCTTCAGAGTTTCCAGTTTCACATTGAGGTCTTTGATCCATTTGGAGTTGACTTTTGTGCAAGGCAAAAGATAAGGATCTAGTTTCATTCTTCTACAGGTGGAGATCCAGCTTTGCCAGCACCATTTGTTGAAGATGCTGTCTTTCCTCCATTGTGTGTTCTTGGCACCTTTGTCAAATATCAGGTGGCTGAAATTGCGTGTACTCAGGTTTGGATCTTCAATGATGTTCCATTGATCTATGCATCTGTTTTTGCACCAGTACCATGCTGTTTTTATGACCTTGGCTCTGTAGTATATTTTGAGATCTGTAGTAAATTTTGAGATCTGTAGTATATTTTGAGGTTACTATACGTAATCCCCCCCAGCGTTGCTCTTTGTGTTCAGGGTTGCTTTGGCTATCCGGGGTCTTTTGTGCCTCCGTGTGAATTTAAGGATGCATTTTTCTAATTCTGTGAAGTATGTCATGAGGATTTTGATTGGGATTTCATTGAATCTATATATTGCTTTTGGTAGGATGGTCATTTTCACAATATTAATTCTTCCAATCCATGAACCTGGGAGGTCCTTCCATCTGCTGGTGTCTTCCTCAATCTCTTTCTTTAATGATTTAAAATTTTCATTGGTGTCTTTTGTCAGATTTATTCCAAGATATTTTAATTTTTTTTTGTAGCAATTGTGAATGGGAGCATTTCCCTGTAGTCTTTCTCCAATTGCTTATTATTGGTATATAGAAAGGCTATTGAGTTTTGTAGATTGATTTTATTACCTGCCACTATACTGAAAGTGTTGATCAGTTCTAGGAGTTTTTGTCGCGATCGTCAGGGTCCCCGTACGGGCCACCATTTGTCGTAAGCCACGACTCTGTCCAGCAGAGCCGAGGAAAAACGACACAGACACCAAGCTTCTGTTTCTCTTTCTTCCTTTATTCTCTCTTATTCTCTCTCATATTCTCTTCACTATGATGCTGTCTCCTATGATGCTGTCTCTGTCTCCTTTGTCTGTCTCTGTCTGTCTGTCTGTGTCTCTGTCTGCTTCTGTCTGTGTCTCTGTCTGCTTCTGTCTGTGCCTCTGTCTGCTTCTGTCTGTGTCTCTGTCTGCTTCTGTCTGTGTCTCTGTCTGTCTGTCTGTGTCTCTCTCTGTCCTATTACACACTTCAGCTCTTTATATAGCGTTTCCAACAGCCCTCCCCCAGCCGGTACCAATCAGGGCTCACACACGTGCAGCGGCCAGGCAGAGTGTAGCTCATAGGCACGTAGCAAGATCATCAGGCTGGCAGCACCTGTTTTGGGGCTCACCATACTTCAGAGTTGGGGTAAACAAGTGGGATTCACGAGCCTTGGCAATCAGCCAAGAGTTGAAGTAAACAGCACGAGGTTTGGCAGCCAGCCAGGGCTCCATCTTTGGCTGGCTCGGCTGTGCTCGCTTCCCACAAGTTTTCTGATGGAATTTTTGGGATCTCTTAGGTATAGTATATCATCTGCAAAAAGTGATAATTTGATCTCTTCTTTTCCAATGAGTACTCGTTTAATTTCCTTCTCCTGTCTTATTGCTCTAGCAAGAGTTTCAAGCACTATGTTGATAAGGAGTGGTGATAATGGGTCCTTGTCTGGTTCCTGATTTTAATGGGAATGCTTCTAATTTTTCTCCATTTAGAAGATATTGGCTGTGGGTTTGTTGTATATAGCTTTAATTATGTTGCGGTATGTTCCCTCCAGTCCAATTCCCTCTAGGACTTTGAACATAAATGCATGTTGAATTTTGTCAAAAGCCTTTTCTGCATCTATTGAGATGACAATGTGGTTTTTGTCTTTGAGTACATTTATATGATTAATGACGTTTATTGACTTGTGTATATTGAACCATCCCTGCATCTCTGGGATAAAGCCTACTTGATCACGGTGAATGATCTTTCTGATGTATGTGTGTATGCAGTTTGCAAGTATTTTGTTGAGAATTTTTGTATCTATGTTCATTAAGGATATGGGTCTATAGTTTTCTCTTTTGGTTATGTCTTTACCTAGTTTGGGTTTTAGAGTGATGCTGGCTTCGTAGAAGGAATTTGGGAGTTCTCCCTCTGTTTCTATCATTTTGAATAATTTAAATAGAATTGGTTGGAGGTCTTTAAACGTCTGGTAGAATTCTGCTGTAAGTCCATCTGGGTCTTGGCTTTTTTAGTTGGGAGTCTTTGTATTACTGTTTCAATTTCCTTATATGTTATGGGTCTGTTTAAACTGTTGATCTCTTCTTGGTGTAACTTTGGAGGTTCCCAGGATTTCAGATATCTATCCATTTCCCTTAGACTTTCAGATTTAGTAGTGTATAGGTTTTAAAAATATTCCCTTATAATGATTTGGATAGTTCAGGTGTCTGTTGTGATATTTTTCCTTTCACTTCTGATTTTGTTGATTTGGATTTGCTCTTTCTTTCTTTTGGCTAACTGATCTAAGGGTCTGTTTATGTTGTTTAGCTTTTCAAAGAACCAGCTCTTAGATTCATTGATTTTTTTTTGTACTATTTTCTTTGTTTCTTTTTCATTAATTTCTGCTCTGATTTTTTTTATTTCTTCTCTTCTGCTGAGTTTGGGTTTCATTTGTTCTTGCCTTTCCAGTGTCTTGAGTTGCAGTGTTAGGTTATTTGCTTGGGCTCT
>NW_008338715.1:12475998-12476309 GCF_000622305.1 Nannospalax galili | reverse complement strand
ATTTGCTTGGAATATTCTTTTCCATCCTTTTACCTTAAGGTAGTGCCTGTCCTTCAAGGTGAGATGGGTTTCTTGCAGACAGCAAAGAGATGGATTTTGTTTCTTAATCCATTCACTTAGCCTGTGTCTTTTGACTGGGGAGTTCAGTCCATTGATATTTAAGGTTATTATTGAAAGGTATGTATTGGTTGCCGTCAATTTGATTGCTGTTTGTTTTCTCTGTGTAATTTTGTGTTTCCTATATTATATCTTTATTTTCTTTTGTTGCCCCTGGGATATAGTTGTTTCCCTCTCTGCTCTCTATACTGCTT
>NW_008338715.1:12475066-12475842 GCF_000622305.1 Nannospalax galili | reverse complement strand
AGACCTAGGTCCAGGTTCTTCTGACTTTCATAGTTTGCATTGATAAGTCAGCTGTAATTCTGATGGGCTTTCCCTTGTATGTGACTTGTTTTTCTTTTGCTGCTTTCAGTATTGTCTCATTGTTCTGTACATTCAGTGTTTTTACTATGATATGTCATGGGGAGTTTCTTTTCTGATCCTGTCTATTCGATGTTCTATGTGCTTCCTGTATTTGTATGGGTCTGTCTTTCCTTAATTTTGGGAAATTTTTTTCAACAATCCTGTTTAAGATCTGGTCAACACCATTAACCTGAAATTCGTCTTCCTCTATTCCTATGATCAGTAGATTTGGTCTTTTCATGGCGTCCCACGTCTCTTGCATATTCCATTCCTGTGGGGTTGTTTTTGATTTTTTAAAAAAATTATTTATTTAATAACCATATAATTAGAAGAGGCATTTCATCACAACAGCATTGACATATTCAATAACAATTTCCACAGCTAAGATGCTTCTCTTTCAAAATTGGCTGTAAATTTTTAGGTTTACAGTTGAATTAATACAGTTATACAATATTGTACTCTGTAAAAACCCTGTAAGACATTACAGTTAAGTGAGGTTTTAAATTTTGAAAAAGATCTCCATTTCATTATTAAAATACACAGTTTCATACAGAAAATTCACTTTTAATACAATTGACACTAAGATGCATATGTGTTTCTAATCTCTATGTATCTGATTATTACTACTCACAATCAGTTATTTCTGAGGTCCTTGTCATCTGACCATGGATATAAAG
>NW_008338715.1:12472022-12474863 GCF_000622305.1 Nannospalax galili | reverse complement strand
GAATCTAGTCAGCCTATCTAGAGGTCTTTGTTTTAGGAGGGTCAGCTGTTCCTCATCTAGTGGTAATCAGTTGTCAATGTTCCTTTGGATAAGATTGGGGTCTGCTGTTCAATTTCCCAGTTCTATGCTGAGTTACTATCTGGGAATCCCTTTGGCCACCCTGGCCAACAACTCAAAAGAAGGTATCGCCTGTCTGGCATTGTTGCTTTTTATGTAGTCCTTAGCTATACATATGGACTCTGAAGAAATTATATTGGCCCCTTTAGTCTTTGGTTATACTTTTTTGGGGGGTGTTTAAGGCCACACAGTTGGTCTAGATAAACCAATTTATTTTTACTCTTAAGGTCATTTGAGGATCTGTTCCTCAGGGGTCACATGGGCTTGGGAGGAGCCCCTGGCTCATTTCTTTTACCAGTTCCATCTATGTGAAGATAAGTCAAAAGTCCTGCTCAACCATGGTTGGCTTCGCTTGGAAGTATGGAGAAAATGATTCGTCTGTGTTGACCCTCCTCTTTATAGACTGGACACTGGTTCAAGTCCATCTGGTGGGGTCTCCTTGGAAAAGAAATAACCTGAAAGAGAAGAACAGTAGGAAACAGGCCTTAATAAGGGAGATATGGATAAAAATTGGGTTAGTTTAAGGGAGGGGGGAGGGAAGGGTATACAAGGAACCTAGGGGATAAAGGGAAAGAAGGAGCTCAAGAGAGGTAGGACAATAGGAGAAGGGTATTAGTAAGGGAGAAAGGGGGGAAATGGGGGCACCTTAAGAGGGAAAACCATGATGGAGGGGTGAGACAATGTGAGAGATAAACAATGCCTAGCTAGTTTTGAAAACCAGAGAGAACCATATTACTCCTACAACCTCTGACAAATTATACATAGCAGATCAAGAACTATATGTCTAGGTAAGGTTTATCTGAGAACTGATCTTTGCCTAAGATTTATTCACATGACACACAGTCATTAAAAATATCAGACTGGTGGAACTAACCTTATTGGGTGTTTAACAGACATACTTTGAGGTCTATAATAATTTGGTCAGAGGGACATAAAAGACACTTTTTGCTCTTAGCCCTCCTAGGTCGACTAATTCCAGGGGACTATGAGCATCTCTCAAAATGTCCTATAATGGTGGTGGATCACCTGTCCTCTTGATCAAGGAGGCCGAGGAGACCCCAGCAGATGCACTTGAACCGGTGTCCAGTCTATAAAGAGGAGGGTCCTGTGTTTTAAAATTTTTTCCATACTCTGTGCTTGAGTGGTCCAATTCTTCAACTTTATCCTCCAATGTTGATATTCTGTTTTCCATTTCATTCATTCTAGAGGTGAGGCTTTCTCCTGTTGTTTCAAGTTGGCTTACTGAGTTTTACACTTCCTTCTTCATTTCTGCCAGTGTTTTCTTCAGTGTTTCTATCACTTGTAAATTCATTCAGAAATTTATCCCTATCTTCTTTTAGCTCTTTGATTTGTTTGTTCATGTGTTCTTTAAATTAGTTGAATTCCTTGATCATGTTTATGATTGTTTGTTTAAATTCAGTGTCCTTGGTTATCTCTAGGGGGTTCTCCTTGTAGAACTCTTCTACAGGATTGTTGGGGTTTGGTGGGGACACCGTGTTTTGGCTTTCCATTTTATTTTTCTTTCGTTTTGGCTTTGGCATGTGAATTTCTTTTGTTGTTTATGATTCTGACATGAGAATTAAGTTGAAGTATGCTTCAGTTTGTGTTATCCGGGTGCCTAGATCCTTTCTTTATTGGTTATGTAAAGCTGGTTGGTACAGGGTTCAGGTTCTCTCAGGTTTGTTTTGAGGGAACTGATGGCTTCAGTTCAGCTATTCAGGGGTACCCACAGAAGCCTGATTCAGGTTCCAGTCAGGTATACTCAGGCTTCCTTCACCATGTGGAGGCAGGATCCAGGCTCTCTCAGGCAGTCCTGTGCCTTGTCAACCCTATGCCAGAGGGAGGCCAGAACAGGCACTCTCTGGTGGTCTGCTGAGAACCCAGCCTTAGCCTACCAAAGGCAGATCTGCCCTGGGGCCTTGGGAGGGGCCTGACCAAATCCCAGGTAGGGGAATGGTATGGCGCAATTAGGGGAAGCTCACCACCATGTGGAAGCAGGATCAGGGGCTGTCAGGCTGTCCCCCTGGGTTCTCAGGCCCTCTGGTAGTTGGAGGCCAGAGGGAGGCCAGAACAGGCACTCTCTGGTGGTCTGCCAAGCTCCTAGCCGCTACCCTGACGGAGGTCCGAATGTTCCCACTTCCCATCATTTTTTAAAATGTATCTATAGAGAATTTTTAAAGACTAATCATATACATGGCTAGAGAGAAAACTTGAGCAAATTCAAAGTGTGAAGGCATATAATTTATTATCTGATCATAGCTCAATAAATTAGAAAAAATATTAAAAGGTGCCCAAATTGACTATTTGAATAATTAAGAAATATTTAGAAAATATTTGGCTCAAAGAGGATATAGAAAGAGAAATTTCTGGTCATCTTGAAAGTCATGAAAAGACCTTATATCATTCTTTAGTTACAAAAAAAATGACCTGAAAATTTCTATGGGAAAATGCCTTCCCTGCAAAATACTCAAAATGACAATCTACATCCTCATCCTAAGAAATTAGAAAAAGAGTAGTAAAGAGTGATTGATACCGGCAAATGGCAAGCCTTCAATTCATGAATTTGCAAAATAAGTAAAAAGGGCCCAGAGAGATGTCAGCAGTTAAAACCACTTGCTACTCTTGCAGAGGATCTGAGTTCAGTTCCCAGCACCCATGTTGGATGCCTCACAAATGTCTGGGACCCTTGGCTCCAGGGGTGTCTGGCACTGTACATATATATAT
>NW_008338715.1:12465545-12471970 GCF_000622305.1 Nannospalax galili | reverse complement strand
ATTAAAAAATTAAAAAATAAAACAACATAAATGAGTAGTAGAATACACAGCTAAATTTAAAATCTTGCATAAAAACGTTTATACAACATACACATGACTCTGAGCAGGTTTAACTTTTCAAAGAGAATAAAAAGCAAAATTATGAAAGATCATAGAATGTAGGTTGAATGGAAATTAAAATGACCAAAAGGTTTAGAAGATAATATAATTTAAAGCTACGGCAGCAAAATGGGAATAAACACTGGAAAAGAAGTAGGACTATCTACCTTCACAGATATGATTATAAGTCTAGAAAACTCGTAGGAATCTAATACACCTCTCTTAGAATTTAGAAAAGAATTTTGTAAAGTAGATGGATCAAAAAATATTTGAGAACATCACTATTTCTTCTCTGCTCTAGGAGTTAAAGTAGGAATGGAAAAATGAATTCAAAGTAGTGAAAAACAAAAATCCCACGTGAAATGCTTAGAAAGAGCGGGGTCAGAAAGATGAGAATTATGCGATGGAAAGATGAGCCAGGAACTCTGATGGGAAGACCCTGCCATGATCTGTAAAATCCCTGTGTGTGTGTGTGTGTGTGTGTGTGTGTCTTTGTGCATGTGTATGATGGGTACATGTGTGTATTCGTGCACAGGTGTGGGTGTACACATGCCACAGCACACATGTGGAGGCTTAGAGGACAGTTGGGGTGTCTGTGAACACCTTCTGTCTTACTTGAAGCAGGGTCTCTGGTATACTGCTGCCTGTGCCTGGTTAGGTGGCCTGCCAGCTTCCAGGGACTTTCCTGTTTCTGTCTCCCACTGTGGGAATGCTGGGATTACAATGGTAGCTGCCATCTAAGGCTTTATGTGGATGCTAGAGATCCGAAGACAGGTTACCATGCTTCTATGACAAGTGCTTTACCCAGGTGTGTGTCTGTGTGTGTCTGTGTGTGTGTGTGTGTGTCTGTGTGTGTGTGTGTGTGTGTCTGTGTGTGTGTGTGTCTGTGTGTGTGTGTGTGTGTGTTTCACCACAAATCACAGGTGAATTTTTTTTCTTGTTTGTTTTTGGTACCTGGATAAGTGACCTTGAACTTATGTCATTTTGGAAGAATAATCTGAGATGGGACAGGTGACTTTCTCAGCAGTCACTGGAACCTGTGCAAAGCCATCATATCCACAGCACTGTCTAGTCTTCTGATTGTATTGCACATTTAGTGACAGCACAAATGTGTGAGTAACAGAACGTGAAGCAAAACAAAGCTCCTGCAAGAAAATTCAGTAGTTAATATGGTTCCATTCGAGGACAGGAAAATCTTCCTAAACAAAACTGCAAAGTCAAAAACTCTAAGAGGGAAAATAGATGTAGTTGACTATAAAATTATAACTTTTAAAGGCAAAGTAGCATAAAAATACAATTGAGCATGATAGAGTTGGATAAGGTTTATGCAATGCAAATATATATAAATTTTTTTAGAGCATATAATGACTCACTGTAATTTGACAAAAGAAACAAGAAAAAAAAAAAAAAACATGAACTGGGCAAAAGACATGCATGAGCCATTTATATACTAGAAAAGTGAACCAAATGGTCATGAAGCAGAAAGATCCTCAAATTCACCAAGAGTAAAGGAATTTGGGTGGAACTAACCATGAGACAGGACTTTCTGCCAAGTTGGGTAAAATGTAAACACTCTGTAATGCTCAGTGCTGGCAGTGTCATAGGAAAGGGCACAGTTTCACACAACATGGCTAGAATAAGAAATGCTACATCCTCTTGGAGACACAGGAGTAGCCATAAAAATTTAAAATATACAGACTCTAAGCCAGGCCTGATAGCACAGGCTTATAATACCAGATACTGAGGCAAGAGGATTTCAGATTCAAGGATAAGGAAAGAGTTCAAAGTCAACCTGGGCAACTTAGTAATACCCCATTACAAAAATAAAAAGTAAAAAATGAAAAGGGGTATAGAGATACAGCTCAGGAGTAGATTTCTTGCCTGGCATACTGGGTTCAACGTCCACAAAACCAAAACCAACGAAACAAAACAAGAACAACAAAAATTACTTCCCAGAAACTTGCCAATTGAAATAAAATCACCAGAATGTAAGAATTAATATACAAAATTGTATTTTTGGTGGTTTTGTGAAAATTGTCTGTATAAAGCTAAGACGTGTTTCTGGGAATAGGCAAATGGGTGAATAAATTATGGTCTATTGCTATTATGGGGCAACACAAGCATCAAGAAGAATTAAATCAGAGTTGTGCTGGCCGACAAGAAGGGTTCCTGAAGGTATTGTTAACTCAGTAAAACATAGTGCAGGGACAGTGTATCCTACGGGCCAATTTTTGTAAAGTAAATGATGATCAAAAATTGCTTCTGTGTATGTGCATGTCCACACATAATTAATAGAGCCACAGGTAAAGCTAGGAATGATACTAACTAGATTATTAATGAGGAAAGATTGGGAGTTAAATATGTATGACACGGAAAGGAGTCACTCATAACTCACAAGGAATTCACAAATATATGAAATCACTTGGTCCATTTGAGACTCTGTCTCATTCACAGATAACTTCTTGGTTTCCAGGAAGATGTGCTGTTCCACTTGTGAGATTAAAAAAGTTTCTCTCTCTCTCTCTCTCTCTCTCTCTCTCTCTCTCTCTCTCTCTCTCTCTCTCTCTCTCTCTCTCTCTCTCTCTCTCCCTCTCTCCCTCTCTCTCCCTCTCTCCCCCTCCCTCCCTCCCTCCCTCCCCTCCTCTCTTTTCTTTCTTTATTAGTTGATGGCTTTTGGGGGAGAGTAAGTTTTCTTTAAGGGTGTGGCTCTAGTTAGGTCAACCACATTGCAGTGGATGGACTACACTGGGGAGTATATAGGCAGCACAAGCTGCAGTCAACGGGTTATTAAAAGAGAAATAAAAAAGAAGAGGATGGGAGAGATGGCTCAGCACTTAAAAGCACTAGCTGCTTTTGCAGGGGAGTTGGATATGGTTCCCAGCACCCACATGGCTAACAACCATCTGTAACTCCAGTTCCAGGGGATCCTTGACACCCTCTTCTGGTCTCCGTGGACATTACATGCACAGGTTCATTTACATATAGGCACCCAAAACATTCATACACATAAAATATGAAGTTAAAAGAATAAAAAAGAGGTTATGGAATTGGGGGATAGGGAGGTGGGGTGAATATGGAAGAAGTTGCAGGGAGGACGTGGGGTGAATATGATTAAAATATATTGTGTGAAATTCCCAAAGAATAGAACTATATAAAGATATTTGCTCATTTATTCTCTGACTGGTTATTTATTTATTATTCACTTATTGGTTTATTTATTTTTTTATTTATTGAGATAGGGTCTTTTGTAACCCAGCCTGGCCTCAAATTCACTAGGCAGACTAGGATTATAGGCCTGTGCTATCATGCCAGTCTCCTGACTCTGGAATTCTTATCCTTTCAAAAAATTTTTATTATTTTTAGTTTTTAATTTAATTTAATTTATTTTAATTTAATATTTTATTTTATTTATTTTATGTGTATGAGTGAATTGTCTGCAGGCATGTAAGTGCACCCATGTTGTGCAATGCCTGTGGAGGTCAGAAGAGGATGCCAGATGCCCTGGAACTGGAGCTATGGATGGTTGTTAGCTGCCATGTACATGCTGGGAATTGAACCCAGGTCCTCTGCAAGAGCAGCCAGTGCTCTTAACCACTGAGCTGTCTCTCTAGCCCCTGGAATTCTTCTTTAAGGCTTGGTCTCCAATGACCCTGAGTATTAGCTCAGAAACAGCACTAGAGAGGCTCTGACACCCTCTGGGAAGTAGATTTCCCTGTGGGATTTCTGTTTCTATCCCTTCTTGTCCACACTTCCTTTTCTGAAGGAAACCACCTTTCTAGGCAAAGCCAGTCAGACTGTTTTAGATAGATTTTCTCAAGGCCATGTTACTTTTCCATCCACACCAGAGAGGCCAGAGGGAGAAGATTCTATCACAGTTACCTAGGAAAATGACCTGCTGTTCCTTGAGTCATAGGCCTTGAAAATTTAGAGATCCCTAAGTTATGAAATTCTTCAGGGTCAAACAGAAGCCACAAACACTAGCTTGAGGTGCCTTTTCTCAACCCACATAGTGTGAGCCTCATCCTTCTGCCTCATCCTTGATGTTCACAGAGTGTTCGCCAGTTTTGCATTCCAGCTCACATCTGTCCACCTCCCTCAGTTTGCTTGTGATAGAGCACAGAGGCTTCAAAGGAAGCCCCGGGGTGTGGTCAGAGTCAGAATCTAGATCTTTTTCTTACTAAAACATGCCTTCCCTTCATTTTATCCCAAGATCACTTTTGGAGCCATTCATCAATTTATTCATCTGCTTTTGAACTCTCATGGAGAGAAAGATAGGTATTTTTCTTTTTCCTTCAAGTCATTGACCCTAATTTTGCCATGACACTTCAACTAAGAGACTGTGGAAAGAAGCCGAAGGGATATTTATGCATGAGAAAAATGCCACAGTTGAAAGCATAATAAATAAATGGAGAGAAATTTGGTAGCATCCTGGGGTGCTTTGTTACACAGCAATGATTAACACGGGATGCCGCTTCCCTCCAGGCAAAGGCAGGGACTGTTTCTGACATTCACAATCTCCTTAGGCTGTCTTTGGGACACTGTGGGAGTTCTAGAGGCTTCTTGCACTGTTGCCCTTGTGGAGCCTTGAATCAACCAAGCTATAAAGATGCTCGGCCCAGCCTAGGGGCAAATAAGCAACCTTAGCAAGAGAACTGAGGCTGTAGCTACTGGGCAGCACTAACTCCCATGCCTGACTGAATCCGTCTTGGACTTTTCACTTAGATGCAGCCTCCTGATTAAGTACAGGCAGGACTCACAGAATGCCTCAGCCAATCGACAGAATTGTAGCAAATAGCAAGTAACGCTAGTTTTAAGGCACCAAGTTTGTTTATAAGGCAGCAATGTCTTACTAATGTAGATACTTGGTCATTTTAATTCAATATATATTTTTTTCTGGTTTCCTTGTGTAATGGGGCATGTTTTCTATTTTTTTTTTAGGAACCTGGGAAAACACATTCCCGACAGTCATAAATAATTCTCGTGTACTCCATACTGAAAAGCTCACAGGAGTCAGAAGACTGCAAACACAGGCAAAACATCTTACTTGTATTCTTCAGTACGCTGTTCCCAAGGCACCGAGGTATGGCCAATGGGAAGTCAGTGTATCTTGATCAAATTGAGCATTTCATCTGACACTTGCTGTACTGTCATCTCATTTTCTTGGAACTTGGATGTGTCACAAAATGAATGCTGTGGTGGTTTAGCTTACCTGGCCACCTGGGTGGATGTCCCTTTGTGCCTCATTTCTCCAACGAGATGGTTCTGCAAAGACTCAGACTAGAAGAAGAAAGCATCTTTCCAGCTGATGGAGGACTGGGATCCCTGGTCAAGAGCATGGTAGTTATGACGGTAACATTGGTTTTATTATATCATTGGTACCAACAGTAACTAGTGTTTATTGAAAGCTTGTCAATATGTTGGTCATTCAGTTGAACTAATTTAGTTAGTTTTTATCATTTCCATCAGGAAACTGAGGCATAATTGGGTTAATTGACTGCCCCAAGTTTACATAGTTAACTGGCAGAGACTCAGCTCTTAGCAAACACCTGGCTCTAAGCATGGCTCACTGTGTAGTTACAGAGTTTACGCTAAGGAATAGTAAATATAGCCATTTATAAAAACTTCCCTCACTAGAAATCACCCATAAATTACAATCACTAAGACTTTAAAATATCATTTGCATTCATCATTAATCAAGAAACAATATGACCGAGAACAGATTTGTCTGTGATGCTGCCAGTTATAAAACATAAGCTGCAATACAAAAATATCACGTAGGAATCTTGGCTCTAAAGGGGTTACACTATTTTAAAGATACCAGACTTTCACAATGAAATAACCAAGGAGCAAGACAGGATGTAATAATAATTTTTTTTTTAAGCAGAAGAATTCAGAACCCTCACTCGTTATGGGAAGACTGAGTTGTAGTTCAAGTTTCCCTTTGTGCTCCGAGTAAAACCACGGCTTTCACTCTTGGATGTCACAGCACTAAAACATGGTTCAATAGGCCAGACCAACCTGTATTAGCATCTAGAATAATCTCCAGAAAAGAACATTTACTTTGGGATTTAAGATGATCAAAACTGATTACTTCTCAAGAGGCTTAGAAACCCTGCGCTGTAAACACAGCTGGGGAAACACTTGAATGTAAGTCCACAAAAACTCCAACAAAGAATTCATCCTTCTGCTTCCTGACTGGGTCCCACACCCTGTACGTGAGACTAGAGGAAAGCAGTAAATATTTTTATACAACCTTGTTGGTGAGGAGTAGGGGAAAAAAGGTATAGAACCATGCCTACCCACATCATCTTGGGGGGGTGGGGGGT